>NW_020455877.1:1283181-1389847 GCF_003342845.1 Nothoprocta perdicaria | reverse complement strand
TTCTTTCTTTCTTTCTTTCTTTCTCTCTCTCTCTCTCTCTCTCTCTCTCTCTCTCTCTCTTTCTTTCTTTCTTTCTTTGATATAACTCCGTCTAGATATAACTCTATTTCTATATCTATCCTGTCTTACAGGTTTTTGTTTTCTTCTTTTCTTGAACTGCACCATAACAAACCCCGAACTCTAAAGTTCTTCCACATCTTCATATCCACCTACATGGCATTACATGAAGTATTCAGTTGTCTCTACTTACCTATGTCACCACGCTAGCAACTATTAAGGACGCCATTTATTTATGGAATATGGAACTCAGTATCTGCCACCTGGAACTCTTCATTGACCCCATCCATCCCCACCTTCACAATTTTTTGTTTGTTTGTTTGTTTGCTAAAGATTTGAAGAAACTCACCAGTCCTCCTTAAAAGAGAAGGCAGAAGAGAGGCTTTCTCACCTATTTCTAGGCTTGATGAGCTCAAAGCCTGCTCTGAATCAGCCGGGCTCCCTGAATACAAGCTGTTTGGGATTACTGTCTCTTTGTCAAAGTATTTATAGGAGCTAAAATATGTGTATTTTTATATTTCAATTTCTCAGATGCCTTTTGAAAGAAAAGAAAAAAACTATTTGCCAGATTCCTCCAGACAGACTGTAAGCATTTTGATAATCTCTTCTCCTGTTATTATGAAGAATTATTTGTCAATCATCTTTCATTTTAAGACTGTTCTTTCCATCTCTCACTACACATCCTCGGGCTGGTTATTCACTGCCTGCTTCCTCTCAGCATTTAGAACCAGAACCTCAGTCTGGAAAGGTTTATCTTACTGCTTTCAAACAGCCATTTCTCCTTTTTTGAGTGGGGGCCCTCCCCTTGGTTCTGTGAAATAGAGCCAACTGTGCTGCTCCACTGCAGGCCAATTGGTAACCGTTTCCTTTCATCAGGTTACTGATGTTCCAGTAACAAGTTTTGGTCTAGTCATCATGATTTATCTGCTTATCTTATTAAGAAATTTATTACTATTCCTGATTTTGCAGTTTCTCCTTGTGAATTCTAAAAGATGCAATGGCAGTTAGATTAATTCACTCAGTCCTGTGGACATATGGAAGAATAAAGTGGAGGCATTAGTAAGGAACAAATTTATGATGAAAATGATTTATGCATTTATATCAGTTCCACTTATAAAAGCCATTTCATGTATGAAACAAAGTCTAAGTTCACATTTTTCATTTGTGATATTAATTACATTACTTGATTTTTTTTATAGTCTTATATTCTGAGAAATCAACAATTTTTTGGTAATAAACTATCCAAAGTCCAGACTACATACTATGATGATTTTATGCTTAGGAAAGCCTACTGTAACAATTTATTCTATTTGCGAATAGAATAGAAAAGAATACTTTGTGAATCTGCTGGGATTACCAGTGTTCCTCTGGTTGATGGGACTGTCCACCTAAGTTTAGACTGTGATGTTTTTATATATATAAAACATCACATATATATATATATATATAAAAAACATAGAAGGATGTGTATATACACATCCTTCTATGTTTTCTGGAGAGCAATATAGGAGGCTGTTTAGAAAGAAAGATGCTTAGAAATTGTAGGGTTTTTGTTTGCTTTTGTTTTCTTTTAATAATTAGAAATTCAAATAAGGTCTTTCCTGGAGGGCCTTAGCAAGTCTAAGGCAACCCAAATTCTAAGAAGATGAAACTTGATTACCAGAGATGAGAAATGGGCTTTCACAGATTGCCTGGTTATTTTGCTAATACTTACCTGGCTCAACAACGGGAAGAAAATCTCCCTCTGCTACAGGTCTAACAACTGCCCTTTCCAATTCAGTGCTGAGAAAGTTCACATTGAAAAGCTCTGCAGCAAACCCAGGCTAAGGCAGATCGGCAGATTCCCCATGGATAGCAAGGAAACTTGCTAAAACCCTTCACATCTGACTCTTACACCCTGAAGCTGTCGCAAGGAGAGGTCTACCCTTCTCCCCAAATCTAGAAGGCAGTTTCTACCTGGAAGTAAATCCATCCTCAGGGCTCGACTATTTGCAGCCTCTCCTTCTAAGCTTAAATTTAAGATCTGTCAGGTCTGGATCCCCAGTCTGTTTTGGTTCTGGAACAAAGTAATTCTCTCTGTATATCATGTTTCGTGCCTTTTTATATTTATTTCTTTTTCTCTCTCTCTCTCTCTCTCTCTCTTTTTCTTTACATTTTACACCAGCAGAAGATGCAGTATCCCTGCACTTGCGGAGCTCAGAGGTACCTGACTTCAAGCAATTTTCCACACTGGCATCTCTCCCTCATGCTGTATGACATTAGTTAGCCAGGGAGCACCCTGGCAGCTTCTTCAGCTTAATCACCTCACATTGGAGAGGGCTGCCTCTCGTCAGCTCAAACACTTTGCTTTCTGCCCTAGAAACTTTTTCAGACTCGGGTCTTCTCAAAAGCCAGCAACTTGACATCTTTTTAAAATTAACTCCATGTAACTGCAACCTGCAGCTAACCACGTGCGTAACCCAGAGGCCTTCTTGTAAAGTTTCACAGATTTCAGAGACACTCCTCTGCATTTGCTCTACGCTGAAACTGAAATCCTTCCTAACATGTAAACTTCTGTCAAAAAAAAAATTAAAGTAGGACATCATGTATTTGTTTAAGCACAGACAGATAGTGTTGGCTCAGAAGGGGAATGAGTGGCTCCTCTTTTTTCTCTCTCAACACATCATGTGATTTTCGCATGTTTTTACTCCCCTGTACTCAGAGATAATAATGGTTTAGCTCACATTTTGGCTCTACCTTCTTCCAGATTTTGGATGGAGAACAACAATTAAAAAGAAAAAAGACACAAAACCAAAAAACTGCTGCAGCAACTTATTACCAGTCAATAATAATCGGTTTCCCAACGGACTTCTGCCCTCAAAACCCGCATTCTCCAACCTTGGGCTGTCAGGTGGGTACCTTCCCTTGCATCTCGTCCCGGGAGCGCCGTGGCAGCCCAGGGTCCTCGGGACGGGATGCTCCCGTGCAGCACAGCAGCAGGACGCGATCCGCTGCGAGCCTGGCAGCGAGCATGTGGATTACTGTGCTCACGAGGCCTAATCCAGCCCATCTGCCATATGTTTTGACGCCCTCATAAATCCTCTAACCTTTCACAGGCAGTCATTTCCTTCGGGGGGGCTGCTGGGGGAGTGAGCACTGATTTAGATCAGGTTTAACATCTCTCCTGCCCTGCTAAGAGTCAGGAACCAGTGCTGGAAGTTTAGAGGTTGGGACTGCGGAAACGCCTTCCACTCCCCTTACCAAAACCCATCTGGAGAAGCCACCCACGCTGCAAGCCACCCTTGCATTGAATCCCAACCCCCCTATGCCCTTCCCCAACAAAGTGCAGCAGCAGATTTCTTAATTGGGCAGCCCCTGCCAAAGCTCAGTTATAACCTAACCTGCATCCAGAGCATTTCAAAAAAACATGGCTCTTTCAACCTCCCCCTGCCCATTTCACAAAGACACATTAAATAAGGCACCTGGTCAAACAGTCCTGATCAAACACACTGGAGTTAGTTAGTTCCCCACAAAATACTGATTTCAGAGTGCTGGAAATGCAGGCAACAAAAGGGGGAAGTAACCAAGCACCACCCAGAAGAGAGGTTCATCTGCAGCTGAGGCTTGTTGAATATATGTCGGCTTGAGAACCGTGGCTACCCAAAGTAGCGAGATGCTGCAAAAGCCTGACCTGACGGCACCTTGTTTCTGCGCTAGGTTGAGGTTCCTGGATCACCGCCCAGCTGAGTTCGAGCCGAGCAAGAGCTGGAGCAGGATCCACACCCGGCGTGGGGCACCGGCTTCCCTTACTGCCATGAGCGCTGACAGGCTCACGGCCTTTCCCAAAAGCTTGGTCAGTCTGTGAGCAGGAGCAGCGCAGCCGAGAGCGGCTCTCCGCGGGCAAGGCCTGCGCAGCCACACGCAGCACCCACGGCAACTGCCAAGGCAAATACATCTGCCCGGGGTCAACGCAGCCCTGCGGCAGCAGGGACGCCCGGGGCTGACGCCCACAAAGCCTGAGAGACATCGCTCGCATTGCTGGACTGCTCCGTGCTGCTGCCCAGCACCACCCCTAGCAGCGTGCATGGAGGCAGGCGCTCCAGCAATCCTGCCTGTGTCTCAATTTAACAAGCATTACCTCCTTGGATCGGCTTTGTGGTGGATTGAAGGTACTTTCTGCACTAGCCAAGTGTATGGGATAATACCACGCAGGGACTACGGACTAAAGCTCATCCCTTCAAGGCATGTGAACTTGTCATCCCACTTCTCTGTATTAGTAATTCATAAAACTGTCTGGTTCCAGGACAGAACTTTCAAAAAACATGCGGATAAACTAAAAGAGGTCAGAGGAGAGGGGGTAAAGTGATCAGTAATCTAGAAAAATGTGTCCCATGAGTAAAGAACAAAAGACACCCTGGTTAGACACTGCAGCTGCCTCCAGCCACATACATGGCTATGTGAAACAGGAAAGGAATAATTTGCTCTCCCATCTATGTCCAAAGAACAACAGTAATGAGTTAAGTCAAAGAAAGGAAGATTCAGGTTGGATGTTAGGAGATGCCTCCCATTATTAAGTATAGCGATGCACTGGAATTATTTATCTTGGAGGTTGGCTATTTGGCTTTACGCTGCCCTTAAGAATAGATTAAATGTATAATTTGCAGGGAAAGACAGAGATACTGTCACTTCTGTTTTAGGGACATACAGTGGCCTCTTAAAGTAACATAACACATAAGTGTTAATGGGCTCCTAAAGTAACTTGCAGGTATAACATCTTGTGATTACACCACAGTAACACCAGAATTTGAAAGAAATTTTGGCATAGCATCTACTAAAAAGCACATGTATGCTTTTTTTATATATATATATTTTCTCCTCATGACCCTGAAAAACATAACTCACCAACACTCCAATCATTTCTGCTTTACATTGTACAGCTTGCTACAGCAGCCCTGCTTTGTCTTAACGCTGCTTCACTTGCCTCCAATTCGGGCAAAACACTTGTTAAGACGATCCTCATGTTGTGTTCCCGCAGTGACATTAGCATATCCTGAACATCTCCAATGCCGCCTCTCACAAAACAACACCTCTTCTTTTTTTCCTGTACTTGTTATAAATGTACAAATCATGGTCTTTTTTTTAAACCTCGCTCATATTTACTCTTCATGTATCCCATCAATGCTGTGATGATTACTACACATGAGAAATTATCCCAAGAGTTCATTTACAGTATTATCCTGTGATCTCAGGAATAAATACTTTGCAAAATTAAAAAGGAAAAAAAATTGAAGATTAATAAAAACACGATGTAGGAGACTCACTGTTTTTTTTAGAAAAAAAATCTTTTCTAACCTGGCCACTGTAATGAAAAATCCTCAATTTTGAATACTTTGTGTCAGGATTTTAAGAGCAATATCAAACAATGTTGAAGCTGGCTCTTGCTATAAAACAATAATTATTATTATTACTCTTCAAGCTTTCTGGTTTGCAGAAACATGTCTTTTATGCCAGTACTGCTGTGGCAATTTACACCACATTTAAACTCACCAAGTGGGAATCCTAATAACAGCACTGACTCAAAAAGTTGAAACAATAATGTTACAGCTCCTTGATGACATAGAAAATATTGGAAAAAAAAATAGGGGGAAGCTAAGCAAAAAGCAGAAATAAAAAGAAATAATCCAAGTAAGCCACTGCAAAGAGCTAACTGCATACACAATAAAAATGGAAAGCAGTCAAATTTTTTTACAGGATGTATGATCCGCATGTTAGGAAAGCCAAACAACGCATGCAAAGATGGGAAGATTCGACACTGGATTTGCACCAGGAGCCAAGCTGGGCCAACCCCCGGGGAGGCTGCTCGGGGCTTGCGGGACACAAACACGCCAGGTTGAGGCCCACGGTGTGATTTATATCATCTCTTATATATTTATATCTACTTTTTATGTATTTTATATTTTATATATATTTATATATTTATGTCTGCTTTGCTAGGTGCAGTCAACGCAGCCTGACAGCACTTTTGAACTACGGGCACCGTGTGAACCACAGAGGCTGGCAACGTATGAAGGCCCCTATCCCATGAGCCCCTATCCCTGTCCCATGATGGACATGCTCGTCCTCTCCCAAGGGGACCTTGATCTGCTCCCCTGTGCAACGTACAGGAGCTGTGGGGACAACGCAGGAGCACAAAATGACTCCGAGAGCCTCCCTGCCATCCCGGCCGGAACTCAGCACGTCTTGCAGGCCTCCTACACCACAGGGAAACCAGAGCCTTCCAACATGCTGAATATCCAGCAGCAGAGAAATATAAACACCGTAAGCCATTTGAAACTGCAAGCAGACACAAACTTTGCAACTAACAACTGTAACTGGATTTTACAAGCAAGAAAGGTCACTTAATTCCAAATTAAGCCTCTGGCAAGGACTAGGCTGCTTTACCAATCCAGCTGCGAGGAGACCCTCAGTATCAAATCCCATATATGGCATAAATAACAAATATTCTCTAGTTTGGACAGAACAACATGCCCAGATATAACAGAAGTCCAACAGCTGGAAGTCCATACAGCTACAAAATATAATTTCTACAGTGGAAAACAAGCAGCATCTATGCTTTCTTTTGGTCTGTTTTTCATCTGCCGCCACAAAAATTCAGGTGTTTCAAAAATTCAAAAATTCGTTTGTGCATTTAAAAGAATAGGAAAAGAACAAGCAGCAAGGTTGTCTTGCATCTATATTCAAAAGAAATAACAGGTACCCTTTTTGAGCATAACCTTTTAATTCTTTTAACAAGGTGAAACTTAAATGCACAGAATATTTTCAAAGAGAAGAGAGAGAATACCAAAATCCCATATGAAATATAGAACCTAAAATTTAGCTCAGAGCAACATTTATCCTCTTAAGGTCATGAGAAGAAGTCACTTTTCTTTCCTTTGCAAAGAACTATTTACAGCTCTTATTGGTGCAGATAATTTATAAAATTCATCAAGAGCCATTGCCCACAGCAGACCAAAGGTAATCCGGAGATAGCGCTGGAAAATAGTAGGTCACCACTGCGGATGAAAAGCTTTGTTTTCCAAACATACTGTGGGGAACTTCTCTCATTCTCCCCACCAAAACAAACTATCTGGAGTAGCTCTGCAAGCCGCCTTGGCCATCCAGCCTGATTTTCCTTTCCGTGTCCAACCAGGTGTCTATAGAGCCCTGGCATCAATACTGTGGAGATCCAGGCTTAGGCATTTGAAGAATATTAAAAAGAGGGGACGATGAAAAAAGAAAAGAAATCTAGCCTTTGACGGCTTGACCAGCAATACTGCAATCTTGAAGCAACACTGAAGAAATTAACATTTTAATAAGGGCTTTTTATTTTTTCCCCTCTTTTATCAGAACAGGTTACTTTCTTGCAGTTTCTTTCTTGCTTGCTCAAAGACTGATTCAAAGAAGAAGGAGCTTGCTACGTCCTGGGCTAATTTTTGCGGAAGCCTTTTGTATTCATTCCATACTGAATATACTAAACAGAAATTGGAATGAAAACCTAGTAGAAAATGAATTGAGAGAACAAATTAAACATTTTGCAGCAAGCAGCATTTGATAGCTCCATAAATAATGAACACATGATGATACTGGCAAGGAGTGCTGCAAAGATATCATGGGCATAGAAATGCACTGACATATATATATATACAGGAATATTTCACCACTAATAAAAACTGCAACATTTCAATAGGAAATTTTCCCAGCAGTGGGCTTGAGCAAAATAACAGAAAGTTTTAAATGGACATTGCTTCCCTACACATGAAATATGATGGAGATAAAATCTTTCTATTTTTAGAGTTCATTTATTTCTGCCCTTAGCCTAAACACCTTTTCAAAAGGTTATTTAAAAAGATATTTAAATGTAACCCTTTTAAAAACATGAACTGCACTATTAGGGTGTGATCCAGAGTCAAGCAGAGTTAAAGGTAAAGCTATTACTGACCTCCATAATGCAAGATCAAATCCTTAATAATCCAAATACAGAGGGAAATGGCACATGGGGAGCCAGTGTACGGATGACAAAACTTGTATCATGGGGTTGTAATTGGCAGGGTGACTCATTATTCCCCATTAAGCTAATGGGAAGAAATGAAGCAGTTGGCCATGTCCTGTGAACCAATAACAAGATGCAGCTCAGCCAAACAGGGGTTGAAATACTTAAAAGCAGTTCAATTACTGGTACTGAAAAGGGTATGCTGAAGCCCCTAACCTATAATGCTATTTGAAAGCATGCACTGCAATCTTAAATAAATAAGCTTAAAATAAGATCTTTATCATTTCCCAGCTCACAATGAGCTCTGGCCAGATCACTTTAGTTTTTATGAAGGAAGGATGCCAACTTGTATGAAAGAAATGGGGAAAAAACACCTTTTTAGGAGATTTAAGGAAATTAATTTCTGCTAAATATATTCAGTTCTGCCATCAAAATATTTGTGTTACATAAGTTTCTTGATTCTTTTTGGACCAAAAAAAAGCAGGGGAGGAAGGGTGGGAGAAGAGAAAAGATGTAAAGAGGATTCATCTTGCCTGCACACATACATTCACGTGTACACACAGTCTTGCTATTACCTCTGGTTTGTGGGCGGCTTCATTGCAAACAATTCCTGCATCAAGAAAATAAACTACAACAGATGAGAGAAGAGAGACCGTCTTTGCTGCATGTGGCTCTGGTGCAAATAGCTGCCATCAGGAAACTTATTCCAGTCTCATTAAGGAGGGAGGTTTGGGAGATCAGCATTTTGGAACCGTAAAGAGATGATTTATTATAAGACTTGACTCAGTGGGAAGGCTGAAGGACAGCAGTTCTCTCTGCTAGTTATTGTCCTAGAAAAGCCATTTAATGAGTATGGGATTTCTTCGCAAACCCAAGAAACGCAGGATTTGGAAGAGGATATATTATATTACGCAGACACCCACATCACTGCGTGTTTCTGCTAAAGTAAAACCATCAAAATAAAAAAAAAGAAATCCTCAAAGTTGTTCCTAATTTGAACTTTTGGGTTGTTTTCAATAAGCAGTCTCAAATATAAAACACAGATTTGTACAGATTAGCAGATCGACTTAGTTCCATACAACAAAGCAAAGTGTACTCAGTAGGTTGCATCAGGTCAGATGCTCCAAAACACAAGAAGACAAACTAGTGCCCTGAAGCAAGGCTGGCAAAAAGGCAACAGAAGAGGAGACAGGTATCCTTCCTGAACAAATAAAGTAGAATTTCTATGCTTCCAGGTAGCAAAACTACCTGTCCCCTTACAACATGCTCTTCCTCAGAGGGACAGTAAGGACACTATGGACTCAAATTAAATTGTGCACATCCTCGAGTCTTGCTTTCACCCCAAATCACATCAAAGCAACACCCAGTCCCCAATACTGCTAAAAAAAATGCCACAGTCTCCATGCCTGGGAGGGGCACATAATTACATGCTAGAAGCTAATAACCCAGTTTCAGAGTTATGTGATTTCATTTGCTGATGCAGGTTTTGTTCCAGGGCGAGCGGTTGTACCCTGACCTCCAACGATGCCCTTCAGCCAAACCTGGGCTTCCAAGAACATCAGTTCAGGCAGCTGTGCTCTGCTCTTGCCATCCACTGCAGAAACCACAAGCACTTCTCTGCTTCTTCCACCTATTGAGCTGGGAACACCTATGTGAGTTCAGTTACAGCTATTACACCTCTTTAATAACATTTCATCACTCATTTTCTAAATATTTGAAAACAAATGAAGCTCCAGTAAGCGTAAAAGTTGCATAGCTTATATTAACACAAGAAGCCCCAGAGCCACTGCCCTGGAAGAAGGAATACCTGGCCACAAAAGCCCTTGCTGCCCTTGCAGTCCTAGGATTCATTTTGCACAAGCTGCTTTTTTCCAAGGTCAGTACAGAAGTTTCACAAGCTGTTGAGTGAATAAAGGTACAAACTCATTCATCTTGCTGGAAATTCTGTAATGTATGTCCTTCCCCCTTACAGGTTTGTGCATCTTCAGCTCCCTGAGGACTTTCAGACACTGAAGATGAACTCGTCTACCGCTGGTCTTCTGTCCACCCTTCAACCCACCCGCTCCGCCCACACACCCACCGCCGTTTCATCAGTCCTTTCTCTCAGAAGTGTCCTAAAACTCCCTCTGAAACCTCTTCCATCTCTCCAGCACGAGTGGACTGTCTCCCTCTGATCACTCTCCAAAGTGAGTATTTTTCCAAAGCTAAAAATACTACGATGAAACGCACCCGAAACCAGATCAAGATGATTCTTCTACCACCAGTTCTGACACAAATGTGCTGAATTATATTAACTACCTCATTTAATCCTCTTCTTTTTTCTCTAACTCTTCCCTGCTGCCTCTATATTTAGATGTTGGACTCGTGAGAAGAGCAAGATTTTGTAAAGATGTTTCTATAGAGCACAAAGAGGCTCTGCAGTAAATGTCATTTACACAAATAATTAGGGATGACTCTCCCAAACAGTATCAGCCTCTTTTACTTTGAGATCTGGAAGTTTTCTTCTGACATACTTCTGCTGCATACGTATCTACCCTAAGAGCTTTTGATCATTTAATGCTCATTTTTCTTGGCCCTCTACTCCCTTTACTGTTTGCTTCCACCACTTACTACACAGAAATGCAATGGTGCCTTTGGAAAAGGCGAGTATACCTTTATGCCTAGTGTTTAACACGATGCAACACTGGCTCCCAGGAAGCCCAAATATAGTATTACCTGCTATTTACTGTTCCAGAACTTTATAATTTAAGTATTCAGGTACACAGCCATGAAGTAAGTCCAGCTAAAGTGATTTAAAATAGCTAATGGGTTTTGTGTCATAGGTTGCCTGGCTTGCCAGTATCTTGCTAAGAAAAAAGATTCAAAACTTACTGTTCTTATATATTAAGCAAAGCAAGGGAGAGAATGCGTCTTTTACAACAGTAAGCAGCACAGCTAGAAAACACTCAGATATAATTGGGAAAAAAAAAAGGACCAAAAATGGACAGCTGGTCTAATAAAAGATATTACCTCTTCCCATAAACTTGGTTATATTTTTATACCACCACAGTGACAATGATAGCATTGCTGTTTGCTATTAAGGAAGAAAAAAAAAAAAAAAAAACAAGATACAGAAATCAAGGCAATTTTAGCTAGAAAAGAAGACCTCTCTTACTATCATGCAGTTTTCAGGTAAAAAGTGTGCAAAGAAGAAATGAAGCTTTGAGCACTATACAACAGGAAGACACTAAGACTTTGCACAGTGCTTCTATCAGATTCTTTTTTTCACATAGGAATGTCCAGAGTATTAATTCTTCCTTAAAATAAAATAATTATAGATGAAGAAATTTCGAAGAGCTCTTTTTGCCTTTGTGGGGGAAGATATGGGGTAAAAGCCAAAAGTACAATAGAAATGGAAGCAAATCTCACAGGTAAAAGAAATTAATATTTTAAGAAAGAGAAACTCAAATCATAAACCAAGTGGTGAGGGTAAAAGGAGAAAAAAAAAAAAAACCCCAAGACACAGAGATAAAGGAGAACAGA
This sequence comes from Nothoprocta perdicaria, assembly GCF_003342845.1. Classification (NCBI taxonomy): domain Eukaryota; kingdom Metazoa; phylum Chordata; class Aves; order Tinamiformes; family Tinamidae; genus Nothoprocta; species Nothoprocta perdicaria. Next base: position 1,378,260 of record NW_020455877.1, on the reverse strand, counting down.
AATGGGTTGAAATAAAAAGAAACTCAAGTTCCTGAAGAGAAAGGAATGGATTAAAGGGGGTAGAGGTGAGAGAGAGCAAAAGTAATAGCAGAGGTATTCAAAATTAATGACAATGTAAAGGAAAAGAGACTGAAATATGTTTGAACATGAGGGTTGAAAAAACAAGCACGGAAACCTCTGTGACCCCTTTTTTTCTTTTGTTTTATTCCTTCTCTGTCTTTGACCTCCTGCGTATGTGCTATCAGAGCAGTTGCCAGCATCTGCAATTTGGCTAGGTCCCAGTCTTTTAAACTCTGCTTATCCTGGGTAGGCACAAAGGAAATAACCACTGCACTTAACATGATGAGACTCTCTAGTGCCAACATCTCCATAGCCACCTCCTGTCCAACCATTCTCAGACTTATAAATCCCCACAATCACTAAAAAAAAGAAAAAAGGAAAAAGCAAGATGTCAAAATGCCCAGCCAACAGTTTAAATATCCTATGTGGATGGACAGACATGGCATAAACACCTTTCTTTATTTCAAGGTTTTTTATTTTTATTTTTTTTATTCAGCTTTCTCATGAGTACACAGCTAATTTCCACATAACAGATTCCAAACTTCCTTTTTTTTTTTTTTTTTTTTTTCTTTGAATTACGGTTTAACAAGTACCACTGTTGCAAGCTACCTGCAATTTTTTAGCATTATGCTCCCTGAGATATCACAGAAAAGGTTTGAACACACAATTGATTTTCCTGGGAACAACTAGACTGTAAAAAGGCAGAAGCTGTTAATCATTTATGCACTTCTCAACTTTGCCAATCAATGCAGCACAGCCTTGATTAGGAAAAAAAAAAGGATAACCTTTAAAGACTAAACTTTAAAAAAAACTTTGAAGGCTAGAACTATCCGCTCATTATGGATTTATCTAGCTAAAAATATTTATTTCAGTGATGAAAAATATTACTTGTAAAGGCTAACATCTCTAATTTACATCCATCTGAGTTTCATTAAAATTCTTCTTATCTATATGAGGCTCTAAAAATCATTAAAGGAAGATACATGTAGGGATGACAACTGCTAAGTATTTCTGTAGTCACTGGAAGGGCCTTTTTTCCAGTTACTGAAAATCACAAAGTCACAATTCCCATAGCTAACTAGGAACAAGACTGTAAAGGAAAATGGAATTTCCCAGAGTGGTATTCATACTTTCCTGAAGCTAGCTGCTTTCATACTGCTGCATTGTTACGCTGGCAATCACAGATTTCTGATTATGGGTTATACAAATTCTGAATATTTCAAACAGTAAAGCCTAGATTCAGAAAAGAATGAAAACATCACAATGCTAAAAATTCCAGCACCTCTGTTTTTTAATCATCTACTGACTTGGAGGCAGATACACCTTTAGAAAGCATGGCATTTTCCTTCCTTTTGCTCAGTGACCCTCCAGAATCATCAAAAACACCTTCCTTTCCATGAGAAAATAAGAACTTCCCTATTTCCCTTCTGTCTTTCCTACGACAGATACCGAGCCACACAGATATTATCTTCCTAAGACTGTCATTTTTTTTAATCTTTTCCATTTCTCTTTATAATTCCCATGCAATAATCAAGTTTCCAACTGATAATAGAAGAGGATGAGTAAGCGCAACCTGACTTTTGCTTTGGTACCTGAACTCTGGTATCTCATTAAGAAAGTATTTAATATTAATCTCAGCATGCATGATTACTTCATTGCATACGGCAGGCACAATCTCTTAGGAGGAAGCTGTTATCTTCTGCGATCCCAGATGTACTGACGGTCGTATCCATAAGCCCAAGCAGACTTTCCAAGAGCTCTGTGTATTAACTTGTCAGGAGTACAACTTGTCCTAAAAGCAGCCTCTTAAGGACTTATTTATGGCATCTAGGGGCCATATTTGAGCATAAGTGGCAGCTTAACAGGATCTGAAGACCAGCCTTTAGTGTTGAGCAAACACGACAGTTTAGGATCAGCTGTGCCTCTTCTTGGGATTTACCCCAAGGGCGGCTTGAGGGAAAGGCTTACATATTTGCCACATGCTACACAAAAAAATAAAAACGTTCTTAAATCAATAGTTAAATTAGGAAGAATGCTTCCTGCAGTCATCAATGGCAGGCAGTATTGCTGCAGCAAACCTCCCTCTGAAAAGAATTTGAACAGCTGGGTCTGGGCTTCTGTCAAACCTATAGACTTTAAAAGCTATCATTAGAATGTTTGAAAACTTAAAATCCCACTTTGTTGCAATTTTTCACTGAACCACAGGATGGTTGAGGTTGGAAGGGACCTCTAGGGATCATCCAGTGCAACCCCTGCTCCAGCAGGGACACCCAGAGCACGGGGCACAGGGCGGCATCCAGACGGGTTTGGAAGATCTCCAGAGAAGGAGACTCCACAGCCTCCCTGGGCAGCCTGTGCCAGGGCTCTGTCACCCTCACAGGAAAGAAGTTCTTCCTCATATGCAGAGGAAACTTTCTGTCTTTCAACTTATACCCATTGCCCCTTGTCCTATCTCTGGCCACCACAGTGAAGAGCCTGGCCCCTTCCTCCCTACATTCTCCCCTCAGGTACTTAGCTCCACGTCCCTCTTGTACTGGGGAGCCCAGAACTGCACACAGTACTCCAGGTGTGGCCTCACCAGAGCTGAGGAGAGGGGCAGAATCACCTCCCTTGACCTGCTGGCAACACTCCTCCTGATACAGACCAGGATCCCATTGGTCTTCTTGGCCACAAGGGCACACTGCTGACTCATGGTTAACTTGGTGTCAACCAGGACTCACAGGTCCCTCTCTCCAGAGCTGCTTTCCAGCAGGTCAACCACTAATCTGTACTGATGCCTGGGGTTATTCCTCCCCGGGTGCAGGACCCTGCACTTGTCTCTGTTGAACCTCATGAGGTTCCTCTCTGCCCAACTCTCCAACCTGTCCAGATCCCTCTGGATGGCAGCACAGCCCTCCGGAGTGTCGGCCACTCCACCCAGCTTGGTGTCATCTGCAAACTTGCTCAGAGTGCACTCAGTGCCCTCGTCCAGGTCATTGATGAAGAAGTTGAACAGCACTGGGCCCAGTACTGATCCCTGGGGGACACCACTGGACTTGGCCCCATTTATCACCACCCTCTGAGCTCTGCCATCCAGCCAGTTCTTGATCCGCCTCACAGTCCACTCATCTAACCCACACTTACAGAGCTTCCCCATGACCACGTTATGGGAGACTATGTTGAAAGCCTTGCTGAAGTCAAGGTAGACAACATTCACGCTTCCGATGATGGCTTTAGATGATGGCTTTCCCATCATCCATCCATCCAGCCAGCCAGCCAGTCATCCATCCATCCATCCATCCATCCATCCATCCATCCATCCATCGCAGCAGGCTATGAGGTTTGTCAAACATGACTTCCCCTTGGTGAATCCATGCTGACTACTCCTGATCACCTCCTTCTCCTTAACATGCCTAGAGATGCTCTCTAAGTTGAGCTGCTCCATCACCTTTCTATGGAAGGAGGTGAGACTGACTGGCCCGGCTCCTCCCTCTTTTTGAGGACTGGAGAAATGTTGCCAGTCTTCTGGCACCTCCCCTGCTCTCCAGGACCTCTCAAAAATGATGGAGAGCAGCTCAGCAACAACTCCCACCAGTTCCCTCAGCACTCTTGGGTGCATCCAGGCCCACAGATCTATGCGCATCATTTGCCTAAATAAACCCTAACCCAATCCTCCCTGACCAGTGGAAGGTTTTCCTCTCTCCTGGTGCTCACTCTTATACCCAGGCTCTGTAGTACATGGGGACCATCCTTAGCAGTAAAGACGGAAGAAGAAAGGGATTTAGTAACTCTGCCTTCTCTGCCTCCTCTGTCACCAAGGCCCCCTCCCCATTCAGCAGCAGGCTAACATTTCCCCTAGTCTTCCTCTTGCTGCTGATATATTTACAGAAGCCCTTCCTGTTGTCCCTGATATCATTTGCTAACTCTTGGTGTTCCTTCCTGCATCCCTGCATTCTCTGACAATGTTCCTATATTCTTCCCATGTGGCCTGGCCCTTCTTCCACATTATGTATGTGCCCCTTCCCTCATTAACTTTACCCAACAGGTCCTTGCCCATCCACGCAGGTGTCCTGCCCCCCTTACTCGACTTCTTTCTTGCAGGAATGTACTGATCCTGAGCTTGGTGGTGTTTGAATATTAGCCATCTCTCCTGCCCGCTTTCCTTCTAGGACTCTGACCCAGGGGATTCCTCCAAGGAGCTCCCTGAAGAGGTCAAAGTTGGCTCTCCTAAAATCTAGGGCTGCAATCCTACTTCTTGTCCAGCTTCTTCCACGTAGGTTCATGAATTCCAACACCTCATGGTCACTGCAGCAAAGACTGTCCCCAACCCTCCTATTTCCCACTAGACCATCTGTGTTTGTTAGCAGAGTCCCTCCCCTTGTTGACTCATCAACCACATGCACCAATAAGTTATCTGCAATGGTCTGCAGGACCTCCTGGAATGTCTGCTCCTGGCTGTGTGATTATCCCAGTGGATATTAGGGTGGTTGAAGGACTGGGGCCTGTAATCGGGAGACTTCTTGCAGCTGCCTTGGTCTCCATCCCCTTCCTCTTCCTGGTTAGGAGGCCTGTAGTAAACTCCCATGACAGTGTCACTCCTCTTGGGCTGCCCTTTAATCCTCATCCACAGTCTCTCAACCCGCACTTCATCCTCCCCTATGCTAAGCTCCACATATTCCAGTTGCTCTCTCACACAAAGGGCAACTTCATTACCTCACCTTCCTGGCCTGTCTTTCCTGAAAAGCCTGAAGCCCTCCATGGCCACAATCCAGGCATGAGAGCTGTCCCACCATGTCTCAGTAACTGCAGAGAGATCTTGGCCCTGCAATTGCACAGCATCTCCAATTCCTCTTGTTTATTCCCCATGCTCTGTGTGTTTATATAGAAGCATCTGAGTCAGGCTCCCAATGTACCTCTCTAGCTGGGGCAGCTGCAACCTGACTGGGCCTACAGAAGTTCTCATATTTTGCCATTTAGCCTCTCTGGGCTTTGGGCACCCTTCACAGGCTCTGGAGTTAGGCTGCTGTGAGTGTCATGACAGGCCATCGGCTACTGACAGATGAGGCTACCGTCTCACCTGCTTCCCCGATGATAACCCCTTTCCCCCCCAAATCTAAGTTGTGGCAATAACATCAGCCATGGAGCCGCATGTCTCCTGTCTCTTTTTATATTGCTCCCAGCACTGTGAAGAATGGAAGAAAAAATGACCTGCACCCCTGAGTTTCTGATCATCTGACCCAGTTCCCTGAAGTCCCTTTTGATTGCCCTCAGGCAACGCGTTGCTGCTGCTTCTCCTCCCACATGTAGGACCATCAACGGATAATAGTCCATGGGTCGAACCAGGCTGTAAAGTTTCCTGGTGACATCTTTAACCCGGGCCCCAGGAAGGCAACACACTTCACTGCAATTTTTGTTACTTGCCTTCTGAAAACTCAGATTAAAAAGGTTTACATTCTTAAGTGTCAGCCAAAACCATAAAGACTACGTATATTGCTTTTTTTCCCCCCCACTGAAAGCTGAGATCCTACGGGGACAGCTGTTACAAGTGTATAACTCGTTGCTCACAGTTTACAGATTGTACGTGCTTTGGTAAAGGCCGAGGCTTCACAGAAGTGAGTTGGCCTGCCTGTCTGTCTGTCTTACCATTCAGTGTGCCCTGGGTGAAGGGGGATGCTCTGAAGGAAAAGGAGGTCACCCTTTCTCCAAGGGAACAAACTCAGCGATGAAAAGGTCTAGCACAAAGCCATGAGGGTGAGAGCCACAGGACTCTTTAAGAATTAAAGTAGGGAAGTAGGTCTGAGGGAGTAGGAGTAGGTCTTTTTCCTAAAGACCCAGAGGAGACCATGAAGATCCCGCAAAAGCCTACTAGAGGCCTTGGCTTGTCAGGAGGCAATGTAGAAATTTATTTTCAAATGCTATTAGATGAATTCACCCAACACAGCAAACCTGAGCTCTCTGTTCTGCAAGACTGTCTGCCTGCCTTATTTTAGTATGTTGTGTTCTCAAAAAAAAACCCACTTTCAGTGATTCAGTGCAGTTTTATAGATTCAAGATCTTCTTAGTACAGGCAGGATATGCCTCAAAACTCTGACTGGGACAAATCACTGGATTAAAATACTGAGAAAAACTGACTGCCTCCAGTACAAATCATTGTAAATCTTCTTAAAAGAACCAAAACAACTTCCTCTTTGCATACGGAGGCTTGCCACTTGCTTTAAAAATGTCTCCGGCCTCAACAGAAAGGAACACAACTAGTAAAAAGACAACTCTTTTATTCATTAATATCATTTTCCAAATAGAAAAGATCAACATACAGCATTTTGTTATAAAAAGGAAACGAGGAATCTAGCATTTCTGTAAGGTCTGGAGGAAGAGGAAGGCCCAGCTGGGAAGACTGGCTGCACACTGGGTGGAGGAGAGTTGAAGGCCCCAGGGGCTGGAGTGGGTTTCGCTGGTATCCAAGTGGAAGTTGGAATCTTCCTAGATGGGTTCCTACATCTCAGGCTGGAATTTGGGGATGTGAGGTGTTAAGGATAAAACTCATGACCTACAGTGCCCACCAGCTTCAATTATTGCTTTTAATCATTTCTTTTAGGGACAAGAACCTGGTAACCTCTTTTGCTGTTTATCATTCACATGTTAAAAAAAAATTAAATTAAATTAAAAAAAATGCTATTAGAAAGGTCCTTAAATAAACGCCTGGTTGTTTACAAGTGGTTTAACATTTCAGAAGGTCAGTTCTAAAAATGGTTGACAGCAACACTGATAAGCAGGTAGGTGGGGAGACAGCAGAAATGTATGTTAAGGTCCTTTCGGTCGCTGTAGATCCGGACAGAATAAAGTAGGCTGCCTGAGCATTTTGCAGGGACAAAGTTCTTTCCTGGATGAGAACATATGATGAGGAAAATGTGCTGGAGCTTTGTCTTTTGACTGCTACAGTTTGTTCATTTTCACCCTGAAGCTATCTGTAAACTCTACTCTGCGCCAATTCACCTGTGTTTTGAGTACTTCCTAACATTATTCAAATCAAGACAGCAGCTTACCCCGAGGCAAGGTTATTTCCAGTCATTTCTGATGATGTAGCTGTTACTGCTGGAAGTTAACTTCTTGGAGGGCAATTCTTCTCTCTCATCCCACAACTGCAACTCATGCAGAGTTCATATTTTAAGATGTCATTAATGCTAAGCACACAGCCCCTCTGTAGCTGTAGCCAGAAAAATGTTCTTTCACAGATTTGTGAGAAAGAAAAGGGTATACTCTGTATACTAAAATAAGGACTCCCAAAAATATTATGGCTGCAGAAATTTCTGTATTATGTATCCCGTATTGCCTTTCTGACAACATAATTAGTAGGGGAAAAATTTTGCAATCAGGATCACTCAAAAAGGTGACAAAACAAAGAAAAAACAATCCTTTTCTTTATTCATGATTAGGAAAGAAGTAGCTAAGAGGTACTTTATTACTGAACTTTCTGTTAACAAAGACCACATTCCAAACAAGTCACTTTATCGCTGCAGCACAAATGTGTTCCAGTGCCATCTAGCTAACACTGACGGTAACTTGCCTCGTGCCACGGAAACTGTGTTTGCCTGCAAGTCCCCCTTCCTCAGCGGAAAGGTGACACGCTGTTTTTGCTTCTGATCCATCAACGTATTGGAGCATAAAACATTCAGATTGCTTTTGAAATACTTGAGCTTTCATGTGTTTCTGTGAGGAATGTTAAGCATGCAACCCCAAAACACTTTATGCTGCGACTGAGCTTTTCATCTAGACAGATCCACATGACTGAGTACTTTAAATACTGTCCTTTCAAGTATAAACATATTAGGTGTCATTATGCAAACATTTGGTTCCATTCTTCTGTGCCATACATGAATGGAAGGGAGTGAGAGAAATAAAGGAAGAGCAAAGGAGGAAGACTGTTTCATCTTGTTTGCAAAAATGGAAAGAGTATTGATTTCTAAAGAAAGGAATTTGTAAAAGCAAGTGGAGATCATTACTTGACGGACAGAGCACAAGGCCTTAAATTCTCTGAAATTTCATTTCCAAGTAACAAAAGGCATTTGCAATTGTGACCAAATCGCTGTGACTGCGCTAATGCTAACTAAAAATATGGAAGCCCTTTCTGAACTGTAATCAAAATTCGTCTGTTTAAAATAATTTGATAGTCTAATGCTTTTCCCTGCAGCCCAAAACAGACAGGAGGAAAAAGGGTTTCTTTTTGACTCAGCAATGTACTTATGTCCTTTAAAAACTATAATTGAATCATAAAAGCCCTGTTTTAGGTCCTTTGGGCATGGAAGTGTGCCATTTAAATCTCATTAGAACTATCTGGATATCCAGCATGTACCTTCCAAGTCATACCATTTAAAAATCACAGAACAAAATTTTGTTAAAAATGTAGCTAGATTCATGAACATTCATCTCAATATAGTAACTGCATTTTGTTTTTTTTTTAAGATTGTGAGGGCATGCATAATAATGCTGAAAAAGAAAATCCATGAAATGCATCTTGTCAAGAGAAAAACAAAAACAAATAAACAACAAAAAAATTCCAAGATGTTAAAGAGATGCAAAGTAAGGGCAGGAGCACACTGTGCCATTTCTGTTGTAAAAATATCTACTAATTCCATTTAAAGTTACACATTACTTCTCCTGTCACATATTTTCTCACTGTTCGCCCCTGTGTTCGTTTTTAGCTAACATTCAGCTAATTTCCCTCCACATAAACTTGCAGAACTGTTTCCTAGTGGTTTAATTACCAGGCTTCTCAAAGGGTTGCCAACCATTTCACAAAGGATCCTTTGAGGAATAAGCAATGTTACTGAACACCCGAGGTGGGACCAAGATATCAGATGGAAATCTGCTCCTGAAACATTTCCTCACATGGAGTTAAAGGAGCAGCAGAAATGCCTTTCCTGAGGTTTTGCTCCACAAGGAACTCCTCTCCCGGGAGCCTCATATCCTGTGGCAGCAGCTCTTCCTCGTCTCCCCACTGCAATCCCAATGGGGTCTAAATCCCTCTCCTTGCCTCACTTTCCCACTGGCTTCCACAGGGCCCCTCACGCTCAGGACACCTTGCTGGGGCCAATGGAGATGACTTTGACCAGGCACCTTGTTTTGTGGCCAGTAAGATGCTGGGAGGAAGGTTTACTTGGCTGCATTAATATCAGCCCTTCTTCAGACAATGCTGGTATCTTCCAGCTGACAAACGCCACCGACTTACACAAACCCATCTCCTTCATGGCTTCACTGCCAGCCTTGTTTCATTAACAGCGACGGCTCAAGGAGAAGCCTTACAATTTCCAGCAGAGTGCATAGAGGGTTGAAACAGCTTTGAGAAATCCAGGCTTAGCTTTGGGGGTGGATAAGCAAATGAAGAAAACAAAGTGAGCCACTTGGAGACATTTTTGGTAGGATAATCATCTTTATGCTATTCAAAAATCAGTCGCTTTCCCTAAGCCTTCACTGGTCTGTGTGTCTGAGCTGTAAACAGCTTGCTAAATAAAAAAGTATTACTGAATATGCCTAACTGCTGTTTTTGCGGCCCTAATCACAGGTCTGTTCAGCAGTATGGCCCTTAAGAAAACAGAAATTAGAGGATTACAGTGATGGACTGAAAAATCTGAGCACTTCTAAACATTCACCCAAACATGTGACTGAGTTCAAATTCTCCCCACGTTCCTCCACAGCATCTAGAAGGAACTGGACGGTGAAGAGGCTAAAGAGCAACTGGGATACAGCTGATATAAATTTGGTTTCAAATACTAATATATTTGTCATGCCAACTTGAAGAGTTGCAGCATGTATACAGCAGCTGTAACTTGAAGGCAGTGCTTCTCAACACAGTGACCAGGGGCTGCTCCTAATGGCAGGATCTCCAGGACAGACACATGTTCCACGTCTGCGTGTGGACAGACACAAATATCCTGCTTGCTCATGGAGGATTCCTTACGGGCAATTCTGAGTCTTGCTCCAGAAACAGAGTTCAAATAAGAAGAGGTGCCTGGAAAGTATAGTAAATACCTTCAAGCCTAATTTAGAAGTAGCTCATTTTTTCTCATCTTTTATCTTTCTTGGACACTTGCTTTCTGCAGGCATTGCACCAACCAAAAGCTGCTTGCACAAAAAGCTGCCACCATTCAAAGTTTATCTGAAGAGTCTTCTATTAGGGAAACACTTTCAGGAAGTAACTTAAAGCAGCTGCCCTTGCCTCTGTTTCAGCATCACCCAACAAGCACCTCCTATGAGTAAAATGAAAGCCTAAAAAGCTTAAAAAATAGTGATGATAACATATAAAAAACAGTTATGATAACAATGATTGTTATCCGAGTGACCCAACCTAAGAGCCTTTCACAATGATGGGAAATATCTGTACCCAAGAAATACGCCAGCAATGCTGATGCTCTTAGGGACTCCACGCAGCCACTTTCTTCTCTGCTGTGCAAACCTAGGAAAATGCATGTCGAGCATTTTAAGTAATTTTATTAATTCCCAAAGAAATGGTCTCATGGGAATTCCGTCCCGTTTGGCCTTTGTTGTCCAGCCGAGGTGCTTCCATCAAGCTGCTAATCACTTTCCACTTGGCTTTCAGCACGCCTGATCCCGCTGGAAAATAGTGGCTGGTGCCCCATCAGGTGGGAGCTTATGCTGAGCACGGGGAGTAGGTCTGTGCGATCCAACCTGCTGCTCCAGGAACCTCGTCTGATTCTGACTTTTTCACCGGTGACCAATAGTTGTGTTATTCTATAAACTTCCAAGTTAAATAACTGTGAAGGGTTCAGTACAAGCTCCTAATAGATCAAACCCCATCGTGGGCGAACACAATATTTGGCCTCCATACGAGGCGCACGATTCCCTGGGCCAGCGGCTACAGACCTACAGCTAGGAGATGACAGCAACGTCAAGAGAAAAACTTCCGCTGTGCCAAACTAACAGAGTTGCAGGGAGCTGCTCGTGAGTGGCATCAAAATCATAACTGCTGATGAGCAGTAGTAGCTGCAGCACCTGCCAACAGAAATCTGGAGACAGAGCAGGTTTGTGTTCTGCCACAGGACTCAGTTCAGTAGATAAAGCAAGAAGGAAAAGAAAAAAAAAAAAGAAAAAAAAAGGAAAAAAAAACATTTAATAGTGTAGCTATCTCCTCAGTAAATTATGAGATCTATATGCACATCACAACTTTTGTCTACAACATTTCTCTAAATACAATGGTATTTCCAATCTTTAGAATGCAATCTTCACAGCTACATCCAGTAAATCACACATCTTGACAGAACTGATGAGATTCCAATAAAGTTAATGCCCATAAAACAGAGGGGTGATCCATCACTTAATTTAACTGACACTCTTATTGAGCAATGGAAGCTTAATTTAGTCTGTTAAAGAAGGAGGTGGAAAAAGTTACTAAACATCCCCACTTATGGAGTTAAGTCCAGGAGATAAAAAACAAAAAGCTGCAATTTTGTCTCTAGACAAATTGAGCATATTCTGAAATGCTTCTAACACCAACCAGACCATCCCTGATGCAGATTAATCTTCAGCATTACAGAGACTGCATATACTCCTTATACGTTTTTTTTCTGATTACAACTTGTTTAGAAAGTTTCTTGTTAAAGAATCACACATACAAGAACTTTCTTCCAAAATTGCTGGCCTCTTTATGGCCTTTTTATAAAAGGACTTGCTAAAGGAAATAATAATAATAATAATAAACCAACGCACCAGAGAAAAAAGTGCAAAACAGGTTGATGAAGCTTCTCAAACTCTGTCAGACTCATGGTTCATTTGCCTACTCTTTTTCATCATAGGAAATCGCCTGCCTTAAATGCAAAAATCAATGCAAGAAACAGAATCAATCATACATCTTTATTTTATATTCACAGCACATACTCTAAAAAAAAAATCACACGATAGATACTAGTAAAAAGTATATCAGAATTTATTTGTCTAGCATAGATTTAAGATTCCACAGATGAGTGCTCCATGGACTTTTTAAAAATAATTCTGAAGTTTAAGGATTTTTTTTCAGTTGAGAATATAGTGCATAAAATAATAGTACTTTGAAAGATTTTTGTTTCTTTTTAGAAAAGGACACTTAACTTGTTAGTTCAGAACTAGCAAACCTCAAATCATTTAGAGAAAGTTTGCTATTTTTAGGAAGTGTTCCCCATTCTCTGACATGGGAATGTATCATCACAGGGGACAGGTAAAAGCAAATGACTAAAGTGCCAGCAATCCTTGTCCAGTGTGTCCTAAAAAAAAAGTAAATTAGATTGAAAACTCATCTGCTGAGAAAAGCCATTTTATTATTTGCTGCTGAATATTTTGCACAAGAAAATGTCTTCAGATCAGCTGATACTGTGCTGTATGAGAAAGAAGATTAAAATATAAGTGACAAGGATAGAAGGAAAAAGTTTTGTTTAGAATTGAATCTGCTTCCTCCAGAAAGCCTTCCTAATTCTGTCTGATAACATCTAGGGAGCAGCAAGCTATATCAATATTGTATAGAAGTTCAAAGCTTTGTATTTCTTAAGGAAATTTCTGATCAGGAAAAGGCAAGGACAGGTCTTCAGCCATTTACACAGGGGGTGATGAGCTTCGATCCAAGGAAAGCTCCCCTCATACATCTCCCAGGAACGCACCCCTCACAAACACACATTTGGGATTCCTTGTGCCTGGTGTTTTTCCAAGTTATTTTGCTATCAGGGCATCCACTTGATGTCTCTTCCAATGCCTGTCTGAGTGCTGCCTGTAAGAACTACATCTTTGAGGCCACCGTTCCTCTGCCAACTTCCCTCCCATCTGGCGGACACTAAGGGAACGAGCATCAGGGAGGAAAGGTGGACACAAAGAGAGCCAGCGATGCCCCCTGACAAAAAGCCTCCTCAGCACCTCCAGTTTCTGATACCACACAGCCCAAAGGACTATTAACCTGCTAATGTGTTTTGTGAGCTAAAGCTTCCTCATTTTTCACATGTAACTTACAGACACCTAGTAGTTTGTGTTACTTTGTGAAGAACTGCACTCTGTGCTAAATTTCAATCCAGACCGTGTTTTTGCTAGGGTTATAAATTCTAGAAGTAAATGTGGAAGTTGCAGCTGCTTGTGGAGACTGCTTTTGGAAGGTGCATGGAGGGAAACATCACCAGTGATATTTTGTGAGGGGGTGGGTAGGTAGAAGCTGACACTCAAGTGGCCTGCGCTGCGGCTCTGGGATGACCAGCAAGAACCCTGAAATACAATCCCATGTAGAGCATAAGAGATCAAGAAGGAACCCAGTTGCACTGGCAGATATAAGCACTGGCCAGCAGATATAACACTGGATGCAGGGTGAAGACTGTCAGCTTGAGACTCACCTCTTTGCAGTGGCATTTTGCTAGGCCATGTTAGGGATGGATGGGGATCTCACCAGCTTTATTGGCGCTAAATAGCTGAGAACCCCCCGGGGGGCTGAGGGCTCCACTACAATTACACCAACTGATCAGCTCTCATTAGCGCTGCTCCCTTCGGAGCAACACGTTTGGTGCTTCGTGGCATCATGCAAGCAGCTCATGAAACAGGCAGCAGAGGACTTCATCTTTCAGGAAAAGATCAGTTACTAATTTGGAGGAGTGATAATTTCCCTTTTCGATTTGATGGATGGAGAGAATGAGGAATCCACATGTATTTTTATGAGGATTTACTTCCTAGGGGAAGGACATGACAACAAAACCTTCTGAGAGGTGGGTCTTTCCCAGAGACACCCAGCAAAATGGTAAAATACACTGTGAACTCATCAGCTCATCCCAGAAACTCTAAAAATCTGGTGTCACTCAGACATCTAGGCCTTCTAATCAGCTTCTGTTTAACATTTAGCTTAAAGGGTAAGTGACAATAACAAATAAGATTGATCAATTGAACTTTAAAATCCTTCTTCATAGGAATCCTTCTTCTGTTGTGCTGGCAGAGCAGACAGTAGACACGCACCGCACCCTCGGGCTGCCTAAGGAAGGAGCTGTTCAACCTGCTCAGAGAGCCGTGGACAGTCTTGCACATATTTGGCTACTTTTATTTCCTTGCTGGAATACTAAAGGCTATGTTTTTATGTAGTACTTCAAAATTTTCACCTTTAGGATATGTTACATGAAAGCAATAACAAAACTTTGTTGCTTTAAATAAACTTTTGAGATACTGCAGAGCTCACAGGGGAGCAACTAGCATTGAGGGTGTTTTTTTTTTTTTGTTTTTGTTTTTTTTGTTTTTTTTTGTTTTTTTAACAAAAGGAAATCTTCTAAGGCGAAGTTTTTATCTTTGTTCACGTGAATAAACTGCATATAAATTTGGTGCACACATCACCACTCTTCCAAAGCAAGGGGTGATTCTGCAGAAGCCAGAATTTTATCCAGGCCCTTGTGCAGATCTGCCAGGTGCTTATGAGAGTGCTGACTGACTGGTCTTATAACCATCAGCCTATGCAGTCAACCTGTATTTCCCCTTCGCTGTTCTTAAAATTTACATTTCTACAGTGCAAGTTGCTTTCGATAAAATATGATCGAAACAAGGCCTGCAAACATCAGATAACACACTCTGAAGAAACTATAGCAAAACTTAGAAGCTCATTCTTTCTCGGAGGGTATGAAAAAACGAATCCTATCATCTATCATATTGTTATTATTTAATTATTTATAGATTAATAGTGAAATCTGTCTGTTCCTGATGCTCTGGGCTTTTGTTTTTGTTTTCTCCATTACTTCAAGGAGATCTGTTCTGAACTGATTTGGCTTGCACAATATCAAAAAGGTGATCAGGCAAGGGATAGAGTCATAGGATCATTATGGTGATCTCCTAAGGTCCCTTCCAACCTTAACAATTCTATGATTCTGTGAAAAGACCTTTAAGATCATCACATTTTTGCCTTATAGCAGAATGACTTAGCCTATAGAACCTATGTTAGTTGGTGGGCTCTCTCCTAATCTGGCACACAGACATTTGGGTTGGATTCCCTGACCTTCATCAGCTTTAGGTGGGACACTTGTTCACAATTAGCTTTCTGAGCAGATTATCCCTCTCATTAAATCTAACATCTGGTTTGTATTTTTATAACACCCCACTCATGATTTTTTACACAGCACAACATGTGCTCCATGCCTGGAGATTTTTTTTTTCCCCTAGACTAGACAAATTTTCATATCCATGTTTCTAATCCATTTTAGGCAATAGTTCCTGAACAGTTACATAACTGATCATAAATTACAGGAAAACTACAGGAATCTAAACTCTCCTTAAATTAATCTCAATGGCACTCTTAAAAAAAAAAAAAAAAAAAAGGGCAAATAAAAGAGGCAAAGTTTGGTTAACAGTGTAAGGCAGCAATGTGAAAGAGGTCAATGGAAAATCCACTTAAAATAGCCAGGCCAAGGCTCCGCAGCTAGGTCTCCCTCTTTAGCTATGGCAATTAATTCCTTTACCTGAAGGAACATCTGTGATCATTAAGTTTTAAATTATCATTTCTTCCAAACAAATCCACTCTAATCTCTTAAAGCCACTTTGAAATTTCACATCATTAGGTTTCAGCTCCAGTTCCAAGCAAATCCCGGCGCACAACCGAGCGGCTAATGGGGAAACGCTTGGCAATCTCCGACACGGAGCAGATGGGCAAGGTAGAAGAGGCACAGGGGGGTGAGTTTAGTAGGCCAAAACCCAAAAAAACACTTTTTTCCAGACCCTCTGTTGTAATAAAAGGACAACATGATCCAAGCTAGATGTATCTTAGTCATCTGTACACATTTCAAATGACCTCCAAAGATTATCTTGGTTAGTTTGGGCGCTTCCACTTGCATTATGGCTTTCCACTTGTAGGTGCACTCCAGGCTTTTAATTTCAAAATCCTCTACAAATTTCATTAGAGTGTTTTAACAGACTCTCAAAGACATTTACAGAAGCATGAAGCAGTGCAGATCCAGATGTAAGCCTCTGAGATCCCAGCCACTTGTGACTTAAACTATAAAAGTCATTTATTGCTCCGGTTTACCTGTCAGCTGGCCAGGTTTTCATCCAAGTAGTAAAATCTTCAACAAAACCACTATAAATTAATTTTGGAGAAAAACTTAGATTCTAAGAAATATATTAAGTGTAGGAGCTCAAGTTCAGACAATTTTGAAAACTAGTGAAAAGCATTTTGATGTATTTAACACAATCACTTCTCATTATAAAATTCAGAGTTTCTAGGTAAGATGAATCACCCTCCTTTCAAAAGTCCACTACCAATAGAGTGTCTGGGCTGCCTACTGAATAAATTCATATCAAAATACAGATGCACCTACATTCCTCCCCACGTGTATGCCCTCTACTCACTGCAATATTAACACAGTAAAATCTGAGCTGCAAGTAAATATTCTGAACTCAACGCTGAACAGTGTTCCAAATTCAGATATTTCTTATTACATTCCAAAAGACTGTCTTCACTCTCTCATTCTGCTTTACAGTCTTTCTAAATAAAAATTAGAATTAAACTTTAGTATGGTGGTCTTTGACCAACTTGCTCTTATTAGTCTATTCTTATTATCTTCTTATTATTCTAAATCTGCATCCTTCCTCTCTCCTTTTTTTTTTCCCAGCCATCCATTTCAGTCTCTGACTGAAAAGTTAGTCTCTGACTAACTCTTTCCCTTTCTCTGTTAAGGGCACTTCTCACTTGATTAATTCTTTGGAAACCATTAAATCATTCTACTTTTCTTTGCTCTGAGGTTTCTTCCGAAAGCCTTATCTGTCCATGTATCCTGTATTTCCCTTCTATAAAAGTAGTATTATTTTTTCTTAACTTCACAGGAAAGTAATTTTTTTTTTTTTTTTTTTTTTTTTTTTACTTTTTACTGAGGCACAAGACCCTGCTTCATGACCCTGGGATTTCCAATCACTCACAAAATCTTCTCTATCATATCCAGGCAGCCCCACAAAGACCTTGTACTGTCCTCTGCAACACATCAAAGCTCAACTGCCTGTCAAGGACATCCAAGTAGGTTAAGGCAGATGAGCAGTGATCCAGCCACATGCATTTTGGCATCGCACCAAGCATTTCAATACGATCTTCATCCAAGTAATTTTCTTTGCTTGCTTTTAAAGATATCACAGCTTTTAAGAGAGCGGAAGGAAAAAACACGCACACCAAAAAAAGAAAAGAAAAAAAGAAAACCCCTTAAAATATTAATCCAGCTGCTTCCAGATTAAGGCATATGTAAAGCAAGCATTCCACTCCTAGGTGTGAGAAAGAAAATGCTATCTAGTAGGAACATTATTATTCCTTTAAAGTTTATTGCCCTGTTGACTTCAGACAAAAAATTCTTAGTGTCCAATGGGCTCCCGCACTTTCCATATTTAACACAGAAATTGATTCACCAAAGTATAGCGGAAGTGATAATTTTCCCAACACTTCCTATTTGAAGTAGTACACATCCACTTTTTTTTATCTGTCCTGTATCTCCCACAGATGATTTTTTTTTTCCTTTTTTTAAGTATGGGGAGAACTTTGGTGGAGATGGATTTCGAAAACTATACATTATCTTCTCAGAAAACAAGCTTAAATCTCAATCAATCAGCCTCCTAAATTTTCAAGTCACTTTTGCCCTTCTCTAGTTACTCCCTCCCCCAGGCCCAAATATTCTTGACCTACACATGAGGAAAACACAGCCAAATAGTGATGAAAAGGTAGTGAAGATGTGCAACACACCGTAAGAACTCATATAATCTGGTGAACCTTTTTGTTCAAGCCAAAAAAAGGGGGAGAAAAAAGAAAAATTTAGGAAAAAAAGGGAAAAAAAAAGAGCTTGGCATCAGTCCTATGAGATTTATCAGATTTCAAACTGTCTTTGTAGACTGGAAGGACGTCACTATCTCCCACACACAGATTGTGCTGCCCTCAGAGAGGCCTAAGCCACAGAGTAACAGCAGCTTCTGTTAAACCAACCAGTTCAACCAACCTGCCGCCACCACCACCATTATCAACAGAAGAAATAATGGAAAACACAATCTACATATTTGCTTTAACATTCAGGAAATTGAGTTTCCTGGAAGGATTCAAGAAGAGCTTAAGTTATGTTATGATTCCAGATGCAAATATGTGTTATTTTAGAGAGAACTTTCAGGACTTTGACGGGCCCAAATTTATGAGCTATACATCCTCAAGTAAACAGGCTTGGAAGTAGAAATGGGCTAATGTAGAGCACAACGGTTTGGGGACACCCAAGAAGGTTAATTGCAGTGAACTTTCACACATATTTTATTTTTAAACTCTGCCTTTTTTAACCAAATCCGAACATTTCCAATGGCTTGCGTATCACAGTAATGTAACATTTAATCAAAATATTGTAACCAAGCCCAGAGGATGAAGTAGCAAAGCAGACTGTCTGACAGACAGACAGACTTAGAAAGCTCTCCCTGAGGGCTCGAAGCTGTCTGCTGCACTACAAGTAAAACAAATAACTGTATTAAAACAAGAATTTATTATCCCAGTGAGGCAGTGTGTTGGTTGCTAACCACCAAGTGCCACAGAATGCAAGGTCACATATCAAATAAGATTTTATAGAATTTCAGTTTTCCTTAGTCTGCCAAATCCTGTAAGAAAACACACAAAGGCTGCGTGTGATAAGGACAGGGGACAGGTTCTGCAGCCTCCGGCTGATCAGTGCAGCTCTGTTGATTAATATAGCAATAGTTGCTTTGGATAGATTCCCAAATTTTGGCTTCCATATCAAACACTCAGCTTTTCATACAATACAAAGGGATTTTTCACAATATCTTTTTTTTTTTTTTTTTGAGTCATAATTCTTCATTTTTCCCTTTCTTCCTTAAAGGCAGCTAGTCTAAAGAGTCTGACCTAGGGAGGCAGAGAAATTCTTCCCTTCAGATACTTAGGTGGGGGGCAGAGGCCTGAAGAACACTGAGCATTAAGAACTGTGTCAAAGAGCACTCTCCTCACTGATTAATCTGCTAAATCACAGCTGCTTCCGTGAAGAAGCTGCCCTGGCACCTGCATCTTCATTATTTCACCTGATGGCAGGGGTTATTATCCAACTATCAGAGCAGAGAGGATCCTTCTGGGTATGGCAGAGCCTTGGAGACTGACTTGAGACAGCAAGGACACATCAACCTTCCTGCTACTCGACCATCACAGACTGCTAACAACACACCTTACGATCAGCAGGGCAATTTCAAGGTAGAAAGAGCTATTTGCAAGGGTCTACTCTAACACAGTGTCATAATGATCATGATCTATCCATGACGAAGTGAAAACACTTTTCCTATCTGAAAAAATGAGGGATTTAGCAGGAACACAGCACTTAGAGATTAAATATCTTCAAAACACATCAACACTGAGCTGCCAAAGTAATAATTAAATCATAAATATAAATGACTTCATAGATGTCTTGAGAGTCAAAAAAAAAAAAAAAAAGAAAAGAAGCATTTATTTGAATTTGGTTTCCCCCTAAAGCTTAATGTTGAACTGCAGGTAGAAGGTGGGACTGTTTCCATATCAGCTAATCTGAGACAGCTCAGTCAAATCGCAGTTCTGTCTGACAGCAAGGTAGAATCAGGTAAGGGTCCCCCTCCCTCCAGCTTCAGGGCTTCAGGACTAGGGATGAAATTTTGAGACCACTTACACAATTTGATTGCAAAACAGAATGCAAAATTTAATCATTTACCTCCTGCTTCTTAACCCTTTCTTCCAATTTTGTAAAGCCTGAGATATTGTCCTGGCTGAGTCAATTTGACTGGAGGGTTTCCTGATGAGAAGAGTGCTCAAGCACTTGGGTCAAACCATGAGCAGTGCATAAACATACATTTGCCTAGATTTAAATTCCATACACTACTAGCAACCAGGAAACAAAAACACAGCCATAGCACCCACCTACCTACCTTGCTCTTAGACCTGTATTTGCAGTCTGCACCACGGCCCCTTGAGCCGTGGATATTTCTACATGGATATTTCTACATTATAACATTATCGTAAGTGTACAAATACAGAACAGACCTAACCCAAGATAATGGATTCTTACCACTAAGATCTTTTTTGGAACGTGAGCGAAACAGTGATTTCTTCTTACAATGAAAGATACCACTACAGGCATGCAGATAGAGGGCCTCTTCTTGCAATGATTTTGCGTATGAGGGACAGTGAGAAGTGTGCCCTTTTGGCCAACAAGGCCAATGGGACCCTGGCGGCATCAGGAGGAGTGTTGCCGGCAGGTGGAGGGAGGGGATCCTGCCCCTCTCCTCAGCTCTGGTGAGGCCGCACCTGGAGTATTGGGTGCAGGTCTGGGTTCCTTGGTATAAGAGGAATGTGGAGCTCCTAGAGAGGGTCCAGCAGAGAGTGACAAAGATGATTAAGGGACTGGCACATCTCTCATATGAGGAGAGACTGAGTGAGTTGGGCCTGTTTAGCTTGGAGAAGAGAAGGCTGAGAGGGGATCTGATTAACATGTATTAAGTTCAAGAAGGGGGAATGTAGGAAGGAAGGGGCCAAACTCTTCTCAGTGGTGACCAGTGATAGGACAAGGGGCAATGGGAATAAGTTGAAAGACAGAAAGTTTCCTCTGCATGCGAGGAAGAACTTCTTTCCTGTGAGGATGACAGAGCCCTGGCACAGGCTGACCAGGGAGGCTGTGGACTCTCCTTCTCTGGAGATCTTCCCAACCCGCCTGGATGCCGCCCTGTGCCCCGTGCTCTGGGTGTCCCTGCTGGAGCAGGGGGTTGGACTAGATGATCTCTAGAGGTCCCTTCCAACCTCAGCCATTCTGTGATTTTGTGGTTCTGTGAGTGCATACACTTCTGTGCGTGCATCAGAGAACTTTGAAAAAGATCAGGGACCTCGGTGGAAAGGAAGGTGAGCGAAAATGCACATACTGCAGGTAACCTTGCCCTGAGGAAAATGTGAGAGGGAGCTCTGAAAAGCTCCAGCTGGAAAGAAGCTCAGAACTGAGATAAAGATGCACAGTTTGATACTTCAGTTTTGCAAGAAATGAGACTTGGGACTTTCCTCATAAGTAAACAGTATTTCATCAAAAACATCTGGTTCCATAATTAATCCATCTCCTCAGCTAGAGTCGCTTACAAAAAGTAAAGTTCTTGGCTAACAGCTCAGGTCAGAAGAGGCAGAAATGTATTACTGCTCAAATGACAAAAAAGAGGGCAACAAAACTACTCCTTTTATAAAAATTGCTAACGCTTAGTTTTCCCAGATTTCAAATTACAAGAAGCCAAAAGTGCTGCATATAAAGCAATCCAAACAAGCAACAACCAAACTCGCACAAATTGGCAATACGTCTCTCTTAAAATTCTTGAGAGCTATTTTGTGGTAGTCTTTTACCACTTCTAATACTGTCTTTTAAGGAAAAAAGTTTCCATGTTAGAGATAGAACTATAAAAGACGTGTATTTCAAAAAGAAACTGTAATCTCACAATCCCTGCTAAATAAATAAGGCTGTTGGTGAAGCTCCTTTGTGCTCTATAGCAGTACCAGCAGCCCAGGACACTTTTAAAACATGAAGGCTAAAACATGCAAAAAATTTATTCATAACCCCCAAAGTCCTGTCTTCTGGGAAGGAAGGAATTTACATAGACTGGGTACAATTCTCCTGTCTTCCCCCTAACTCCCTCATTGCTGTTATTAACCCAATATGCCCTTGCATTCCCTTTAAAGAGTTTGTGTCTGTGGGAATTTATTCCATATTTTGTTGTCAAGGAGAAAAAACAGGATTTTGGTGATTAATTGTCACAGAAGCTCTGACTTTTGCATAATTCAATCAAATCTATAGCCTTAGAAGTAAACTGTATATGGCAGTATAAGCCTTACCATTTTGATCACAAAAAGATACGTCTGTTTTACCTGTCATTTAAGTATACAAAGCACACAAATGCACTCTTTCCTCTCCCTGAAAGCTTCTGGGCAATTTTAACATAATTTTCCCTCATTTTCAATTAGTTTCCAAGAAACTTAGCAACAAAAATATTCTGTTTTCCCCTCTCCTCCTACGGAGGACTATGAACAGCATCCAGGGATTCCTTTCTTTTCTAAGGGACATTTGAGGTTAGTGAGGCTAGAAATTTACTTCCTACCAGCTGACCCATAAAGGCAGCTACAAGCTGCAAGTCCGACGCGTTCCCCTCCTCCTGCCTTCATCTACACTGCAGCTGGAAAAGAAATACAGGCACATGAACAAAACATCACTCTGCCTCTCCAGTAAGGAGGTTGCCTTCTGTCTCAACTAGCTGGGTCTCTGCAAGTCTGACACACTTGGATTTTCCTGGTTTTCAGCATTATAATAACTGTCTCCATAGGTCGGTGTTTAGAATCGGCTAGACTGGATAAGTGCACACGCACTCGTTGAAGGGGCACATCCTTGATGAATAAAAGATCATAAATACAAGTATTTTAGCCAAAACTCCAAAAGAAGGTTTAAATGGAAACACACAATTTCTAAAATAGATCTACATGAAGGAAATTACACTGGCTGCGTTTAACTCATTGTAATACTAAAAATAAACGGTGGCTTGCATTGTTTTTTCTCATTTTATGGCCTACGCCAAGAGAATTGACTTACAGGAGAAGCAGAAATAGATGAAAAAGGGCTTTTTAGCTCAAGAGCAATGGCAAAGCTGAAGTGACCCAAGCTACCTGCATTTCCTATCCCACAAAGCTCACAGGTACCCAGGACCCATTCTCATACAACACTTAACAGACTGACCATCCCACCAGAAAAGCATGAAATATAACTGTTCTTTAAGTAAAGATATTTCACAACAGAAAACTTCCAGCCTACAGCAAAACATAAAGTTTACAAAACTTTATTTTTTTTTCTCCATTAGGGAACTACAGCATTCAGTACAATGAATGGTAATCAACACTTGTGTGAATACTCTTGCCATTCAGACACCCAGTTGTCAAATGACACGGTAAGTTTGTTGCTTTTCTTCATTTGTTAAATATTTGGGAAGCACCAAAAGCCAGCAGAGCAACACTATCAGATTAATGGCTGGTGAGCAGGAAGTCCACCAAATACCCTACGGTTGAACAACACCGGGAAGAGTCACCCAGCTCTTGATGCTTCAAAGTGGCAGGAAACCACAGAAAGAAAAGTTAGTGCTGGTACCAGCCATGCAAAGCATTGAGTGCTTTGGCACTCTCTGCCTCTAAAGAGAACCCTTTGGAGCACAGGGCTCAAAAGAACAGAGGAGTGCAGCATCTTCCTCATGCTGGCAGGCAGCATAAATCTTCTGTGAGACTGAGGAGTGCAGTAACCTTTCTCCAGCAAACGAAACTCTAGTCATTCCCTCAAAAATAGTCTCCAAAGTATTACTGTGGAGCTCAAAGTAGGGAGACAAAAGTCATGCAGATCGTAGAAGCAATTCCAGAAGAGACATTATTAAAATGTAATCCATTTTAAGTCAGTAACTTCAGCCAGATAGCTTAAGGTTCCTTATTATTAAAGAAGAGGGAAAAAAAAAAAAAAAAGGCAGACAAACAGACAAACACAATTTTTGCTCAATTTGCCTTGGGATGCTGTGTTACTGTCACATGTGATCCGTTTCAGTGATTCAGGCAACCACAAGAGAATATTTCCAGGAAACTACGGCTATTTCAGCCTCAGGAGACCGATACCTCTGACACAGAAGATAGCAAAGGCCAAACTCTCTTTTCTCACTTTGGGGATCAAAAGGAAAAGCAGCAAGGAGCTGTGGGAACTTGAGGAAAGAGCAGTAGGAGCCGCTTCAAACTGTCGAGAAAGGAGTAAAATTGCCCAAATCCGCTTTTGTCCTGGAAGGGACTGCTGCAGGGAGGGCGGCGGGATGGGCAGCGCCTCCCGCTGCTGCTCCACCGGGAAGGACAGCAAGGGAGGCCCCGGCCCGGCCGCCCCGGCGCCCCCACGGCTTTGGGGGGCCTCGGCGCCACCAGACACTCCTCGGATCGCGGAAAACATCCCCGCGAGCTCAACTGCAGGCAGAGGTAAAACACGGCTGCAGAGCAACAGAACTTGCAGAGAGAGGCAGAAGAGGGGCAGCCTGGCAAGACTAAGGCTCTGCATCGCTATGGCAAGAGAAAAATGTATCTGCAAACGGAAAATCAGAAAAAGCCCTCTGTTTTGCAACTGCTTTCCAAAGCACAGTAGTTCCAGAAGTAGCTATTTCAAGGAATAAAGAACGCAAAAAGTGGCGTAATTCAGGCTTAGAGTGTCCTCAAAAATCAGTAGCTTTATCAAATACACCGAAAGTGCCCTTTGAGTGGGAGTCCTACAAATCACCCACAACCAAGGTTGCTCCGGGCCATAAATGAAAATAAAATTTGTTTTGGTGGTTCACCATGTCATGCTTGCAGGCCCCAGGTTTACATCTTTACCTTCAACAAAATATAGCCCTCCAATAAAGTTTCTTTTCACAAAACCAATACTGTTACAATAGCACAGAAGGTTAGATAATGCATCCTGCAATCCAATTTGTGGTTCCCGTTAAGCTACAGATACCACTAACTAATTCCACATGTGAGACAGACCTCCCAGGGGGATTTTAATCAAATAAGTGATGGGAAAAATAGAGGTTTCCGTACATGAGTACAACAACCCCCCCTGTATTAACAATATGTTGATCTGGTAAAACGCTGCCCTACTGCAGCAGTGGAGCAAGAATGGGGCACACATCTGTTTTAGCTATTTCTGTAGTTTGTACACCGAGAACACAGAACAATGAAAATTTTATTTTTATCATTACCATTACATTAAAAAAAGATTTTAAAATGCATCTTACTCATCCTTCTAATGATGTCCATTCTCCTTAAAGAAGAAACACAGAAAAAAAAAAAAAAAAGGCAAAAAAAATGAGAAGGGAGAAAAGGGCAGCGCAGTAGGATCTGTATTAGCTTTGTACTGCTAATTGGACAGAAGACCATGTACTGCAAAGTTGATTAATGGCCCTGCTCTCCGGCTGGGGACTGCCAGTACAAAAGAGTTAGGCCCCTGAATCGCATTGTTTCCATAATTACCAACCTCATCACAGATCTCGCTCATATTCAGCTTCCCCCCTCCTCCCTCGCCGACATTTCTGGTGGTTTAATTTGTGCAGGCCTAGCTGCTGACACAGAGATCATTTGATACATCCGATACATGACAACTCAATCAATCTGCATACCTTCTGTGCAGCTCACGGTGGAAAAGGCTTAAGGCCTAAAAAGGCTGGAAATCAAACAAAAGCTCAGCTTTCTTCCATAAGGAATGCTTTGCTCTGAGACAGAGCCACTTTTCTCTTTTGATTGCTCTCATTTCAAACAACTCACTTATGACTAATAAGTACATTTCCATCAAAATATGCTGACTTAAAGACAGTCAATACATACGGTATAAAACAGAACTAACCAAGTTAAACCAGGTCCAGACCGACATCTTTGCCAGCCGGCGTGCCAGCATCAGAGGCAGACAGGGATACAACAAGAGTTGGCAAAAGGAAAAAAAATAGCAGCCAAGTTCTACTGAAAAACCAACATGCAGATGACAGAGGAGAGGGCTGGATGGTTTAATAGAGAGCTATAATACATGCATTTTGTTTTTAAGTGCGTTAAGAATAGCTTCTAAATAAGGGCTAATATTCATCTGCTCTGCTGGTGGCCCTGCCTCGCAGCTGCCTGGCTCAGAAGCCCTGCTGTTCCGTGGAAATCACAACAGGACGTTGTTCCGTGCTGGATGTGACAGAGCCGGACGCGCCATAATCACAGGCGCCAGCCCTGCGAGTCCTGCCACTGGGCTCGTGTCACTGTCACTGCTTCATATTTGTTTGACACTTGGCCCAAAGATAGGAAGGAGAATGGGGGAAAAAAACCAGCCGTGTCCATCCAGTGGCACCTCCAATCATCTGCTAGAGAGTATTTAAGGTTGCTCAGTCTCACTGGCCAGCCTGAGGAAGGTCTGTGACTTTACTGTTCTTCATATGTAATTAACTGGGTCTCCGGTCCCCCACACCAAAAAGGCTTTCAGGAGCCTAAAGCCTGTCAAAAAATCCAGCCCAAATCCTTTCCCACCGCTCCCTCAAACCCCCCACTTCCAAGAAGTTCCTTGCTTCTGCCCCAGCACCGGGACAGCTGCTTGTAGGGCACCAGTAAGAACAGGATACAGCTGAATTGCTTCTGGTTTAAAACAGCCCTCAAAACAAAATAATGTGCTTTTTTTTTCCTTGAAATTTAAAGGGTTTGGAGGGGATGCTCTTGTCCACCTGCCCCTCTGTTCCAGCTCACAGCACAGGCTGCAAAGAGCTGCGTCACCTCAGCTCAAGGCTCAAGGTTGCTGCACCGTTAGGACTATTCGAGGCTTATGCAGACTGAGAGGTATAGCTCCTTTCCACCACTTCATTGCAAAAATATAGTGCCATACTGCTTGTTCTGCATTCAATTTGCTATTGTTACTGCATATTTATTTAGTTCAGATTTAAACTAACCAACTGAAAATTACTTTCCTTTCTTCGTTGGCTCCATTCTATATTTTCCCCTCAAACGAACTACAAAAGACTGTAACCTTTCCTGGGCTGCCCTTTTCAGTATCTTTTTTCTTTCTCTTCCCCCCCGCCTCCCAAGTCATCTTCATCCTCTGTGTTTACACTGGCAAAACACAAAACACAAATACCAGAGCAAGCAGATGGAGGCAATTCTTCCCAACTGTCCAAAGTACCTACAGAACTGTCCTGAAATTAGATTTTCGTTATTGTTTTCTGGCTTTTTTATTTTAACTGTACTCCAGTTTATAAATGCTCAAGCCAGTTATTCACACACCAGAGCGACTTGTTTGTAGATTGAGAAAGACAGAGCCACTTTGGGCTCACACAATTTGCAGCACTGGGATGTCTTTGCAAACAAAAGGTGTAGGCAACAATATCAAAGAAAAAAATACAACTCTTCAGCAATCCTTGTTTCTGTTTGCATGAGGAAATTTTACAGTTTGTTTTAGGGAGAGTTTTTCAGGTTTTTCACAGGGATATGTTTTATTTAAGGCCAAAGCAGTGGTAAAAGCAAAAGGCAACACCCAAAAGTCCCAAAGAGAGGTGGAGCTGAAATCTTCCTTTATTTGAGTTTGTTTTTTTTTTTCGTCCTTGCTTTCTTTCTACAAGCTGTAAAATATTAATCCATTGGCTGCATACTCTGGATTTTTATTCCGTGCATTTTTTTTATATACACAATTTAAATAAACTTGTCCTTTTCTTTGGACATGTAAACACAAAGAATGAAACTAAAAACAAAGCACCCAGGAGAAAACTCGGTCCTGGTTCTTGCTAATCATGTCAGTACAGAAAGGCATTCACTATCTATATACACAATCTTAGAGTATAATCATCTTGAAATTATGTGAAAATATATCAAAGATAATTTCAAAACAAGAGAGCAGCATCTACATTGCCTTCCCATCTAGGACTTGGGATACACTGGTCAGAAACACTATAATTAAAATCCATGTCTCACCTACAAGGGCATTCTTAAAATATCTGTCAACTATGGCATCTCTTCCCTCCTCCCCCAATTTTTATAGTGCTCGTCCCGTTTAAGTCATTTTGAGTCATTATTTCACTTGTGGTCATTATTGTTACAAAGTGCTTGCATTTCATTTTTATTTTCCATGAAGTGCTTGGGAAAAGAGACTGGCAACACTGAAGGTGGCAGTCAATGCAACCCTGGAGTGTAAAAATACTGACAAGTACTAAAAGAGAAATATTTATCATAATGTACAAGGTCAACAAAGATATTCTTGGCATCATAAGCCCTGCAGGACAAAATGATCTTCGAAAAACTTATGCCATTTGAGAATGATTTTTGTCAAGGTTCAGAAAGCTAAAATACAAGCTTCACTGAAGATACTTCACTCCTCACCACTATAAATGCCTACAAAAGAAGCTTCCCCAGCACTGAGGTGGTACCTGATGAGCCACACTCAGCCTTAGCAAATGAAGGAAAATGTACCCTAGATAATTAGGAAATATATCTCTGGCACCTCAAGCAAAGTATTCGCAATGTCTTGGTCTCTCCCTATAAGGTTCTCTGCAGCTAGTGTCTAATCTCTTCAAAGTTCTCTAATCTACAAAATGTAGAGTTATTTCTATTATTATATCTATTCTTATATATGACAAAAGTTGAGTTCAACTAGTTCACTGTCCTGCACTAAACTTCCTGTCTTGGTAAAAAACATTCGAAGCCAAATGTTTAGATTTAATTTAGAATCCTGTGACCACGGAAGAGAGGTACTGTGGCCAAGAAATTACAACATGAAAACCTGTTCTCCACCTTTGTCACGTCTCTTCTGGACTAATTTTACCCTGACCCTGAAAGAAAAAGTCCTCATCAAAATTCTTCAGATGTCTGATTTTTTTTTTTCCGTTTGAGGAACAATTGTTCTATGAAACACAAAAACAAAAAGGAACTTGTTAGTTCCAAGACTGTTTCCTGGTCTTCAAAAGCACACTGCGACGAGGAAAGACTATCAAGAACATTAACTTAGATTTCATATGAAGTCATATACGAAGAATTCAGAATTTAACACACACAATGAAATGAATGAAATGTTTTACTACTCATTCATTCTTTAGCATGGGGAAAGAGTTACGAATCAAACTCCTGGAGGCGCTCTGCAAAACCTCAGCCTATCTCTTTCAGAGTAACACTTGCTATTTGTTACATACTGCATGTTTTCTTTTTCACATAATGAGTTTGCTCTTTGTTCCTGCTCAGCATTAGGTGCATGATTTAACATATTCATTGCATTTGGCCACTGGCACTCAAAAGAAGTCTTATATACTCAAATAAATATGTGAAAACAAAACACACAAAGCGATTACTTCCTTTAATATGCTCAGTTTTGTCGGAAAAGGGCATGGTAACTAAATCAGCACAACTGTCACAGCAGTTTACCAGGGAACTTCTAGGTAGATATTTGCTTTTTTGACTTTTTTTTTTTTAATTACAGGCATGTATCCTACAGGCATATATTCTACAAACAGAAATCATCTCTCCTTTGCAGCTGACCAAAATATAGAGGCTCTTTATGATCTGAATTAGAATAAAGAATCAAAATTTCCAGGACAGGCAAATTTTCAAATCACTGTGACTGAGGTAGGCTAAAAATCCTTATTTTCTTTTATTGCTTTTCTTGATAATGTCTCACTGAAAAAATGTGACAAAATTGATATGTCCCCATGAAGCGTTTTCCTTTTTTGAAGTCAGCATTTTTCTGACAGAAAACCATTCCACTGAAAATCAAATGACACATTCTCGGCTTACTCGTTTGTACAGCAACTGCAGTAATTAAGTCATGATTTCAGCTGGGCCTTCTGGATACTACCAAAATTCATGAAGTCTGCATCTAGGGAAGGGCTGTGGATTTGGTGGGATTTTTTGCTTGCTTCTTCCACCTTTTTTTGCTCCTGAGAAAGAAGTTCTTTTGGTAAGGTAGTAATATACTTGAGTCACAGCTACTACTAGAGCAAGAAAAACAAACCATCTATATGGCAAAGGCTTGCACTGAGGTCCTGTGCACCTCTGTGGAAGCAGAACAAGGGGGCTCTGTCGTTGCCTTGGGGAGCCTGCAGACGAGAGCTGCTGCTGCTGCTGCTGCACTTGCACGCCCGGAGCTCGCAGGATACAAGGGGATAAGAGCATGAATGAATTCCTTGCAAAAGGCAGGCAGATATCTAGTGCTTGATGGTAAACAGAAGGAGGGGGGAGCTGCCGAAAGCAAAGAGAGTAATTGAAAGAAATACATCCCCAGCGGAGAGCAATAGCAGTGGGTAATAGCACGTCGTTTAAGCAAAATGTAAAAACCCGAACTAAACCGCCTTAAACACACTTCCAGTATTAGACATCTGTGCTTATTTTTCAGAGTCAACTAAACCGCTAAGAATTATCGTGCAGTGGAAAAACTCATTTAGCACCTGCCTCACAGCGGCTGGTGCTGCGCAAGCAGCTGACGGGGCAGAACGGAGGACTCACCTTGCACAAAGCAGGGACGACCTGGTGCATCTTCAGACAGTGAAAGACGAAGATGTCGTAGACCGCGGAGACGGCCAGCACGGTCACCCCTTGCTCCTTCCACAGCATGCTGCAGGCCGCGCACAGCCCCGCGCCTGCCATCCAGCCCCACGTGCTCGCCGAGGAGCTCCTCGTGGAGCAGTGCTTCACGTAGCACAGGAGCGAGAGCAGGAAGAAGAGGCAGGCGCCCACGTCCGCCCTGCCCACGATCCCGGCCACCGCCTCGGTGTGGATGGGATGGGAGGCAAAGAGCAGGCCCGCTATCAAGGTCCAGCAGCCGTCGCCGAGGAGGATCCGGGAGAAGTTGGTGAAGAGGCCGGTGACGGCAGCGTGGAGCAGCACGTTCACCAGGTGGTAGCCCCACGGGTCCATGCCGCCCAGCGCATGGTTGGCGCGGAAGGAGAGCGTGCAGAGCGGCCGGTAGGACTTGTGGCTCCCGCTGTGCGTGAGCAGAGTGCCCCAGAAGTCATTGTAGAATATGTGGGTCCACGGCGTCTCCGGCAGGAGATCCTGGTTCGTCTTGATAGCTCGACTGCGAAAGACAAAGCACAACTTCATTTCAGCGGAGGAGAAAGGTGACAAAATGACAGGCTGTCAAAACGCAGTCGCATCGTGACAAGAAGAAAGAATGGCATTGCTTTGATACTGTTTTAATTGAAGTTTTGAATTTTTTTTTTTTTACAGAAGGTATTAGAAGAGTCTGTATTATTGACTTTTTACTAAAGCAGATTTCCATATAAATTGGCTTTTAAAACATTAGAAACAGATGTTACGCTGGTTCCATTAAATTAAAACACCCTTCAGCGACATTCATCTGAGTCTAACCCATGAGTAATCGGTTAAGATTTGATGAGTTATAATTAAAATGTAAAAAGAAATATGAAAAACTGACAAACGTTATTGTTGAAACAACTGATTCTCCAGTAATTCAGCACTAAAACCCCAACTGGCCTTTTGTACTGAAGTTTTAATTTAGATGTTGGAATGAATCTCCCTGACATGGATGATCAGTAAATACAGAAGTCGGTAGGAACATGCAAATCTGCTGCCGTGTGGGGCACTCCCACAGCCTCCTCATACATATTTTGACAGGAAACATCCTCCACTCTCACCTTGCAGCAGAATATTTTACAGATGAAGAGACCTTTGCTTTAAATTTCTTACATTTACAACTGAGAGGGAAAAAAAAAAACATTTTTATTTTGGGTTATGAAATCCATTCTGTGCCAGCTTTATTGGGGAAAAAAATGCTGCAGTTTGCAGGCGGTTTGTTTCCAACTACCCTGGCAAGGACTGGGTGCCAGCCGCTAGCAATCTCCCTGTGTATTCAGCACTGGGAAAAGCTGTCCACTCCAATGTTTGTGGAATGGCTTTTTGTACAAACCCAATCATTCGCATTTAAAATTCATGCTGCAGGAGAAGGTGAGAGACCTGCATAGCTCAAAAAGATGACCAGAATTTAATTAACAGCTTGTTTCCATAGCCAACTTATATTTAAGAGTAACAATTTCAAGCTTCATTCATTTACTGTTTATTTTTACCAGAGCACTTAGAAGCCCGACCAGCTCAGGACTCTACTATTAAAAATGTGAAATAAGTGAGAGAGAGAAGATTTATATCTAATTCTTTATTCATTTTTCCTCTGTTTCTCAAACAACAACAACAACAAAATCCCTGCATAATGAACACTTATTCAGGTCAGGTAAAGTGAAAAAAATGGTTTGCAGCTCAGACCAGCATCGGACCCGCGCTGGCCAACATTGTTCCCTCTGCTGCTCTCGCATCCGGTAAAACAAACACTTTGGAATCTGCGCCCAAATTCCAATCTCATGTCACTAACTTTAGGAATATTACCCTGTTGCTTAAAAAGAGACTCCCTAACACGCTCTGCCAGGGGACCTTCGTGCCAATACTGGCAATACGAGCAGTTCAGCGTCTCCCCTGTCCCGGGCCCATCGCTGCGGTGCTTCCAGGCGCGCTCCCTCTCGGCACATCCTCTTGTCTCTGTGCGTATGGGAGGTTGGGGCAGGTCAGCTTGAATCTTTTAAGGGGCTGACGGTGCCTTCTAGAACACTTGAAATTTTTCATTTCGCGTTCTGCTTAGGCAGTGGATCGGGTTGCTGCTGTTTGTTTTCTCAGCCCCACATATTTTTCTCATTTCAGTACAAAAAAACATGGGAAGAAAGCAACTTCTTTGTGCTCGCACTGTTTTATCTTGTCCTGCAACGCAGTCCTTGCCTGACATTTAGGTCCTCTGTTTGTGATTTCAGGTTGCAGTATCACTCTAAGAACCACTCCGAGAAAATTAAGAATTCCGTAAGAATAGAGCAGGTGCCATGCTAGAAAGAGCCCTTTCTTTGGGAGCAAAACACAAACCGTTAACACAAACTCCAAGCAATGAGCCTGGCTAAGAATCACTATCAAACACTGCAATTTAGAGCTGAAACCTTGAATCGCAAAAGGTTTCTTTTTTGTTGTTGTCGCCTTCTTTTCTTGAGCAAAAATACCAAGAAAATAAGTGGCAATAATATTTCCACTGCAACTGCCCTCTCCTGAGGCAGAATGCCCTGCTACTGAGGCTATGGGATATATATGTTATTCCCAGGAAATTGTAGGTTTTATTATATCTTCGGCAACATAGGCATTTCCAATACTTGCACCACTTGAGAAAAACCCTATAGCTATCAGTATATGTGTATAAATGTGTACAAAACAACTCCGCACTACGCTGCTACACTACTTAAAGACCAACTGCTTCTCCTCTGTTACAACTGAGCAGCAATCACACAAATGCTGTGGCACACGTTCACTCACCTGGTCTCTTCTTTACCAAAACTAAACCTCAAAAATCGTAAAGACACCTATTATACATTCTGAAGGGACTGACGCAGTCAAATTTTATTTACCGCCTTAGCCATGAACTTGATGCAATCCTGATCCTTTGCTGTTTAGCCCTGTTCATACGGAGAAAAATTCAAGCGCAAGCCTTGAAGAAATAGAACTGACTACCTGGTGTTCTGGTATGCAATTCAGCTGATGCTTCTGAAATTCAAGCAGTTTCTCATGCATGTAAAGATAACAGATTCTAACGCCTGTCACTCAGCATGAAAAACACAGAAACCGCTAGTTCTAGCCTCTCTAATGGCCCAGTTGTATTGAATGCTGTATGCTCTGCAAACCAAGATTTGAGACAAAGAAAATAAAGTCTAACTTCTTTCAGAACTTCTTTTTTTGCTAAGTTTGAAGGTGTTTTTTTAAAAAAATGGTTTGTTATTTTGGGAGGATATTAGAAAAAATATACGAGAAAGGCACAGATATATGTCCTGCAGCAAAAGCAACAAAGCCTCACATAGGCAGCCTGTGAGCATTCAGCTACTACTCTGTTTCACATTAGGAAACCTAATCAAAACCAGACTTGGCCAACACGAGATCTCCCTGCACAAAAGGATGCAGAAACGCAGGTTTTCATGCAAACACCTGCGGTCTCAGAGCCGGGCAGCTCTCTGCCATTCTGCTCCCAAGGTGAAGGGCGGGCAGGTGGAGCGGTGCTGCTTGGTGACCTTGCCGTGCTCACCAGCAGTGAGGGCCCGTGGGCCGCGTCCCGGTCACACATGTGCGGCTGGATGGGGCCCCTTTGCATCCCCAGTTCGTCTAACAGCACCAGCCAGCAGAACAAGCAAAGAGATGTCTCAGAGAAAGGGGGAGAAACAGGAACTTCATATTCAATAAAGGTACAAAATCTGCTGACTTGCTGGCACCTTTCGGTCCTGTGCTTCTTGTGCCATCACTAAATACCACTGGGAAAAGCGCGGCTTGGTCTCCGTTACACTGAATCACAGGGTGGTTGAGGTTGGAAGGGAGCCCTGGAGATTCCCCAGTCCAATCCCCCCGCTCCAGCAGGGACACCCAGAGCACCTGGCACAGGGTCCCATCCAGGCAGGTTTTGAGCATCTCCAGAGGAGACTCCAGCCTGTTCCAGGGAGCCTGTTCCACTGCTCTGTCACCCTTCACAGCAGAAGAGTGCAGACTCTGGGTCCCATCTTAACACTTCCCGGTTAAGAAGGTGTCAAAACACAGAAATGAAGCCCATGAAGAGGCACCAGGCAGCCAGATGACTTCATTTCCACCAAGGCTGAGCTTCCCAGCGTCCTCTGAAGAGCACGGCTAAGTGAGAAGGCAGCTCCGGATTTCAGCCTCACGCCACGAGGTGTGAGCCCGCCCAGCCAGTGCCTATCTATGGGGGACGAGGCTGGGGACCGGGACCACCCTGCAGCCGCCCAGCTGCCGGTGGCAGCTCCCACCCTGCTCGGATGATGGGCCCGTGCACGAGCAGGAGTAGCAGCTCTGTATGGATGCGCCAGAAACAGCTTCTGGCAATTGCTGCTCCAAATTTGCAGCCCAGCAAGGCAAATTACAGCACGTGAGGGCCCTCCGTGCTTCACTGAGCTTCCAAGACACACCAGGGTAGCGGTGCTGACTCCCAGCCTAACAGCTACGCACCTCTGATTAGCACCAAGTGCATTTATTTATTCCTCTTAAAAAAAACAAAGGACAGGAAAAAAAAGAAACAGGAGTACTAATAAAAGCATTTGTCTTTAATTACTAAATTAGCAAGCTATTAATTCTGCTATAGTGCAGCTTATTCCATCAGCAATTTTAAAAGCAGTTCTTAACACTCTGGAAGGTGCTGACACGTTCTTTATAATTCCTCCTGCACTCGCAGCAATCTGGGTTCTCCACAGATAGAAAATAATATTAATTGCTGGCTTCGAGTCAGACTCTGGCATAAAGGAAACTACAAAATGCCTTATTAGCCCTGTCTTCTCCTTCTCTTTTACTCACAGTTTACCTTCGGGTTACATCCTGAAGATTAGTCCAATCTTGCTAATGGGCATAACAAGAGAAACCCTCTAACTGCGCTCATCACTCTTAAAAAGGACCGTAAACTCTGCTCTTGCTAAAAGGCAGCAGGTCACAAGGGAAAGTCATTTTTCAAAGCTCCAACACAATTGGCATTTTTAGTTTCAAGCAGCCTCAGATCAGGTTTGCAGCTCGGGCAGGGAACTCGTTTTCTTCAATTTTTAATGCCTGCCCATTTCACGCATCCCGGGAGAGCGGGATGTCTCATTCTGTGCACCACAAACGGATCACTTTGAGGGGAGAAGAGGATCACGGTCAGCCATCAACATGTTAAAAAATGGAAGTCTGGAGAAAGACAAGAGCTGTAAAGGCGAAACACTTGCTTATTCACCCAAAAGAATCATTTTATCACCTGCTATAAAATTCCTACATGCCTAGGTTAGTGCACACCTTGCGCACAAGGCAGACTTTTTCATCGACCTCAAATAATGCAGGAGATCCAGCAGTTCACACTTGCATATATACACACATATATACATTAAAAGAAAAAAAAACACAGATGTTTTTAAAATTAACAGCTATATGTGTCCTGAACTTCTGCACTAGTGTTAATCTGATCCAGGTGTTAACACCAGGGCAAAAAAACAGATGCAACATTCTAAAGTGATTTAACGCATTAAGCCATATGTCC
This sequence comes from Nothoprocta perdicaria, assembly GCF_003342845.1. Taxonomy (NCBI): domain Eukaryota; kingdom Metazoa; phylum Chordata; class Aves; order Tinamiformes; family Tinamidae; genus Nothoprocta; species Nothoprocta perdicaria. Next base: position 1,342,651 of record NW_020455877.1, on the reverse strand, counting down.
AGCTTGAATATTGCTAATGATCCCCATATGCTGAAAATGAACATCAGCATTTGAAGTAGAGAACATATTTTTAAGCAAAAGGAGAACTCCCCAACGTGCACACAGGAAGCTATTGCCCGATCCTGTCTCCCATAAAATAGATAGGCAGTGATGGACTAGTAAATCTCTATTCGGACATTCTTCATTGTTTTTCCTCAAGATCATTTTGGAATATTTATTATTTAATCCTTTTCCATAAATAGCTGTAGAAAAGCACCCTAGAGTATTTCCACAGCCCATCTTAATGGGCCTTCCCAAGGATGCTTACAGGTTACCCATACAGGCAAGCCTGCAGACACTGTGAGGGGCAACTTCTCAAAGCACAAGCAGCTTCGCACCCCCAGGACACACTCAGCAGCTGAGCCTGCTCCTGAGCATCCACATCCAAAACACTTGCAAGCTCCTTGGCAGAAAGCAAGTAAATGATAGGGTTTGTCATGCTTGCAGCATTTCTCATGCTTGCTCCCAGACTACAACTTGGATATAGCCTGTATTGAAAGAGAAGGAAGAAAAAAAAAATTGTAAAAAAAGCAGCAAGATTACCCAGTACATAGAAGTGCCTTAACTAATCAGCATCAGCATGTGAAAACTCATTCATTTAGAAGTTTAATTACAAACTCAGGGGAACTATTTATCATTGTTGTAGATTTCTGGCAGCAATTACATTTTACATGTTCTGTATTAAGATTCATTCCTTCTCAAAAGCTCTGAAAGTGGATTTTGCCACAGATCCAGCAAACTGTAAAATTACATCCATGACACTTCAAAAAACATATTTATATTGCATATCAACTAGGGATATCCACAGGAAACTAATCTCTGTGCAACCGCCTGGTTTCAAGTTACAGCTTTCAGTTTCTCTTCTTTTTTTTTTTTTCTTAGGTAAATCTCTCCAGAACAGCTCACAACTCAGCTGATTTCAGCTGGGAAATACAAAGTCCAGCTCTTGCTGTACAGCAAGCTGAGCTGCCGGCTAGGCTTTGAGAATAGGTCAAAACACTTCAAATTGATGAAGAAAAACGTCCATATTCAAATGGTATTTTAAACCAATTAAAGAAAGAAAACAGTATCACCAAAGTAAAATAAAGTTTAAGTAAATTAAAGCTTAGTAAACTTCTGCCCACAGTATGAACCTTTTCTGACTATATAGAAAGATTTGAATACAATGAGCTCTAAGTTCATAGATGGAAGACACCATCAGTAGGTTTTGTCATTATTTTTGTGGCATGCAATTGCTAATGAAAGCTATTCACTATCTAAGCAGTCAGCAGAGAGCTTCAGTAAAAGATACAAATGAACAGTAATATTATCTGTACATTTTGGACTACTATCGTCCAGTAAGACTAATTCCACAGACACCTGACATTTAAAGACAGAACAAACAAAATCTGCAAGCAACTGTACTCATAAAACATTACTGGTTAGGTGATCCTGGCCCTATTTAGTTGTGGCAGAATGGGAAGTCGCCTGCGAGGGCAATTCTATGCGCTCACAGATGCTGACAAAACCAAGGACATGGAGAAGCAAAACAACAAAACCAACCACTGAGAAAACCCATATATATCAATATGGGAATACAGAATTTTTGTATTTTTTAAGTTCTTGAACGTCTTTGGAAGGAATTAATATTTACAATAAGCAACATAAATTTGCAGGACGTAATGGGAAAGAAGAAAAAAGAAAAAAAGAAGGCATCTAATGGAATAAACTAGTAAAACTGGCTGCCACGCACAATTCCCTCCGCTGTGGTTTGAAGGTTTCTGCCCCTAGGTTAGGACTCAGTAGCCTCTTAACTTGAGGTTTCTTGGCTCCAGCAACCTGGGAACTCCATCCAGATCCCCAGCACTATTCTGAACAAGGAAGCACATCCTGACGCAGTGACATGAGTCAAGTACAGGGCTCACATGCACACACATACACACATACACACATACACACATACATACGTACGTACTGGGCACTGCCTTAACGACACTGAGGGACTCTGCGGTGCCTTCATTCTCTCACTGACTAACAGAGCTTCAAAGACTAAGGAACTGAAGGTTCAACACATTAGGTTTACAAGAAGGTCGAGGTGGCCTGAAAAATATTTATTTTCCCCATATATTTTTTCTATATAATGTATAATTTCTACATACCATAAGGAATGTGACCTTTCTATCTCTTCCTACATACTACATAAGCCTTTGCATTTCTAAATATGTGATCAAGTGCAGAAAGACTCTTACCTTCATGTTAGTCCTTCTTTGTGCCTCATCCCTGCTCAGTTTAATCTTCACCCACCATAACACCCACTGGAAAGAGGATATGTGAAATGCAAAATCCTGATTAGGATTAACTGCCTGCCACAGCATCACTTGGCTAGTCAGACCCAGGTTAAAGAGAGGGCTGAAAGGGAGCAAGAGAAGCACTCGATACTTTCTGACACCGAAAAATCGGATTCTGCCAATTTCATCTCAGGAGAAACAGGTTAAAATAAAAGGATAAGAACAGCTCCTGGCTCCTTGTCTGTTCCACGACTTTCTTCAGCACAGTATAGACAGTAGAGCTATAAGAAACCTTTACAGAAAAAAAACAAAAAGTCTTAGACCTGCAAATCCTTTTTGTTCCTCTCTCTGCTAGTTCATAAACTCATTTCTCTCCCTACTACCCCATCCAACACAATTCTGTTCACCTGGGACTTGAAGATACTTTGTACTTACCTAATATACACTGCAACTGTTCTTTACAAATAAGCCTTCGTGCCAGGCAGTAGTTTGGCAATGATTTATGATTTATTTATTTATTTTTGTTCATAAGTGTAACACCAGCTTCTGAAACACGGTCAGAATTCACAGCTGGAACCTCTACTGCCCTTTTCAAACCCAGTTTGGATGATAAAAGCGGGCCCAGCAGGCCTTATTAGATTTACGGTTCCGCAGTAGAGCATGGCATTATGCTATTTCTCTTCTCCCACTTTCCTTTGAAAAAACAAAACATAAATAATTTTTACCATTTCACCACACAGCAACTCACAACAGCCCAATTATCACTGTAGTAAAGACCTCATGTTTTAAGGCTCAAGAATGCAGGAGCTGAGGTAGAAATGTTACCTCTCAACTAGATTAACAAGATGAATGCGAAACGACTCTCCTTTGACAAGACACCGACTGATTATTCATAAAGTCCTTCCAAAACATCCACATTTAAAGCACACTGCTGCAGAAAGAAGGCACCATCCTACACCAGTAGAGATTAGAGCTTTATCAGCCGTTCCCAGTCCCATAACCATCCACTTTTCTTTCCCAAGACAGTTGCCACGTACAGGAAAAAAAGATTGGTAACTATTTTTTTATATCTATTTTTTTTCCATTTATATCATTTTTTTCCAATTTTTTGATCCAACAGTTTCAAAAAGGTCAGCTAAATTGCATGGAATTATGCCTAAACACATACCTCTGGTGCTGAAATAGATTTGCACTAAATTTAAACCCTGAGCGGGTTTTTAGGTGGGACTCTGATTTTTATTTTTAGTTAGTGGACAATAAAAAAGATACTCAGGAACATGTACACAGTCATATTTAGAAGCAATTACTAGAAGAGAAACCTCTGAACCTCAACAAACATGCAGGCACTTCCCTTTTTTCCTTCCTTTTTTCCTTCTTGGGGTTGATAAAAAACAGTGGCATATTACTTCATATGAAGTTCCTCTCTAACGTTTCATTTTTGCACCCAAAAAGTCTTCATATATCAATTCCCAGCCCACACTCAAAGCTTCACTGAGGTTTAACTGAAAGATGTTATTTTATACCTATTCAGTGAAAACAACTTGGTGTGTGCGTATGCACAGAGACAAATTTAAGCCTTACACCAGGCTTAACCAGGCTTTCTGTTAAGTTTTAACCAGGCTTTAGAACTTGCCCTTATTAAAAATAAATAAATAAATAAATACATAAATAGATAGATAGATAGATAGATAGACAGATAAATAAATAAATAAATAAATAAATAAATAAAAAGCTTTAAAGCCAGCTATTCTTGGTCACATTACTATTTTTCAGAGCAACAACCAGCTCAGGCAGCAGCCAAAGCCAACTTATCTCCCATTCTCTTACCAAGAGTGTTGCCAACACCAGGTTCCTCAACAACAGAAATCTGCAGCTGTGGCATCTGTGCCCATCCCAAACTTCACTCTCTCAGAAAAGGTCCCCTCCTCCCTGCTCCCAACCCCAACCTGAGACTGACACACACAGCAGTGACGCGACGCGATACACGGGGCCTCCATTGCGCTCCCGAGATGGCGGCTGGCAGCGCCTTCCTCATGGCCGCCGCCGAGCGGCCACGTACTCACTCCTCCCACAGCTCACCCCAAGCAGCAAAGGGACCACGATGACCAACAGAGAACAAAGCACTGGGGAAATAACAACAACAAGAAACAAAAGGTCTATCAGGGCAATGAAATGGCAAGTTGTCCCACCCAACTTAAAACTTAACAAGTATCGTCCCACAATGGAAGATTGCAAACTGGAAGTCAAGCTTAGCATTGAGTCCAAGTTTCATAAGCTGAATTGGTTCCGTATATACGGACAAAATTGCAAAATTAGTTTTGTGCAGAAAGGTAAGCACAAAAACAACCATTGTGGGCTAAGCTCTCTCAGTTCCTTTTCCTTTCCAAAGACTATCATGCTACTAGATTTTTATAACACACTTTTAATAATGTACAGAAAAAGCACTTTCCATTTAGGTTAAGAAGGGCCTCCACTTTTAAGCATTTGCCAAGATACTGTATGGTGTATTAGGCTTAAAAAATGATTTTGCTGGGGAAGAAACTGGAACTCTTGGGTATCTTTTTATTGTAACATTGTACATTTTTAGTTCAACTGCTCTCAAAAGTTGCCCAGTTATGTACATTAAAGACTGCCCATATAAACATATTAAACTTAAAGCACTAGAAACTTCCAAATATGCATAGAGCGGAAGTGAAAAACACATTTTTTAAATTTATTTCTTATAGTCCGTCCAGTCTAATGACCCACACATATGCCACTGGTCTTTTAAAACCATCACCATCTCCATAAATCAGCTCACTAGCCTCTCCTATTCAGAGCTGCAGGCGATGGTGGCCGTAGCACTGCTTATAGCAAGACAACAGAGGGCAAAGGAATCCTCTCTGCGGATTAAAAACCTGATTAATGTTGAGTCAGCTCCAAAGTCCAACTATACACACAAACCAGAGATGACATAGTCCTATTCCAGTGGAATGGTCTGAGCAAGGGGAAAAAAAAGAGGAAGGGGGGATGAAAACCACATGAAATAAAGCAAGTTTAACTTGAAGGAATAAATAGCAAGAAATTCTAGTATATATTTTAAGATAAAACCTGAGGTTTACATTTCTCTGTGATGATAGCTTACTAACCAGTGATGCACTATCAAAATATTTGAAGTAGCTTTTTTCAGTTGATTCCACATTGAAAATAGTGCACTTCTTTCCTCTTTCAAAATAAGATGCCTAATAAGCAAAATTCCTAGAGTATATACAGGGGCCAAAATATGTCTAGAAAGAATTTGTGATGGACTGGAGCTGAATTTTATCCTCGGGCCTTTCTACAGATGTGTCAGACAAATTGCTGGAAGCTCTCCTTTCAGCAGAAGGAGAAGGGCTTGTTGCAGAGCTCCGTCAGAACCAATTTTCATGAAGACTAAATTCTACCAAAAAAAAAAAAAAAAAAAAAGCCAGATAATTAAAACCAATATTTGATCCCACAAAGACGTGTAATGACTTCTAGTGAATAGAGTGATTGTTAGGCATCGCCTTGGGTGAAAGAACAGGGTTCTTTCCAGGTCTGCAACTTCTCAACGGGAGCACTGTGGGATGCCCTTCACAAGTACAGTTTAATAGGGCGAGTTGGCACCCACCCATTTGGCGGGTATTGATCCCACTGCCAAGGGGCAGAATGGGTTTTATTGATTTGTTTCATCTTTGTGCCTCAATACCCTATTCAGTCACAGAGGCCCATTAGAGTAAACCAAGCTCTGTGGAAGGCCACAGTAATTGAGGGAGCACAGAAATGGGCAACTACAGCAAATGCTTAAAACAAACTTCTTTTTCCCCTCTTGGTTGTTTGGTTATTAACACCCTGGCAGTAGACAAGGTACTGTTCAAGTAAGAGCTTAGAAATGACATGAAAAGGACTAATCACAGTTATTCTGTAAAAGAAATTATGGACTTTACAATCACCATTACACTTAAGTTTAAATCAAGTATATTCCCACAGATTTTACTGGGTGCTGTCAAAGATGGACCTAAAAGGTCAGGAAATGACAAATTAGTCAAATTATGTTATCAGCACACAAAGGATCAAAGCCTGATGTTTGCTACATTAGCATTAACCCACAGTAACATTGAAATAACCTCCAACTTATGCTACTGAAACCAGTAGGATTTTACTATCAACTACTATTGGCAGCAAATTTGACTTTCAGGAGACTTTTGATTTTCAAAGCATGAAAACAAAACAACGAAATAAATCCTTTCTGCTTTTTATAGTAGTTGGTAGAAGGCTGGCAGTAAGTAGGATCTCACATTAAAGAGCCTGACAACCATCACCCAAATAATGATCAGGCTCCCTGCCAGGCTGAATGGCAGAGCTCAGAGGGTTGTGATCAGCGGTGCAGTACAGTTGGAGGCCTGCGGCCACCGGCGTCCCAAAGGGGTCAATACCAGGTCCAATCCTATTCAGCTTAGTCATCAACGACCTAGATGAAGGGACAAAGCGCGACCTCATTGAGTTTGCTGATGATGCAAAACTAGAATCAGTGGCTGATAGTTCAGAGGGCTGCGCTGCCCTTCAGAGGGTACTCAACAAGCTGCACAGATGAACAGTGAAGAACCTCATGGATTTCAACAGCAGGATACGAAGGGTTCTTCACCTAAGGAGAAAAAACCTCAGGTACTAGTACAGGCTGGGGGTTGATCTGCTGAAAAGCAGCTATTCAGAGAAGGACATGGGAGTCCTGGTGGACAACGAGTCAACCACAAGTCAGCAAAGTGCCCTTGTGGTCAAGACCACCAGAGGTTTCCTGGGGTGCATTAGGCAGAACATTGCCAGCAGGCCTAGGGAGGTGATCCTCGCCCTCTACTCAGACCTGCTGAGGCCACATATGGAAACCTCTGTTCAGTTCTGGGCTGCCCTGTATAAAAGAGACATAAAGCTGCTAAAGTGAATCCAGTGAAGGGCTACTAAGATGATTAATTGACTGGAGCATCTCTCATCTGAGGAAAGGCTGACAGAGCTGGAAAGCTTTGACCTAGGAAGAGAAGACTGAGGGGAGATCTAAATATCTGAATATATAAATATCTGAAGGAATAAGGAGGATGGAGGTCAGACTCCTCAGCGGTGCCCAGTGACAAGATGAGATGAAACAGGCACAAATTGCAATACAATGAAGCTCCATCTGAACACAAGGAAAACCTTAATGAGCACTGGAAAAGGTTGCCCAGGTTGTGGAGTCTCTGACCTTGGAGATACTCAAAAGCTGTCTGGACACAGCCGTGGACAACACACTCTAGCTGATCCATCTTGAGCAGGGGGATTGGACTAGATGCTCTCCAAAGGTGCCTTGAACTATTCTGTGAACACGTGACTGTAACATTGCAGCTCCATAAAGTTAAACTGAGCTACAAAAAGAAACTAGTGTTGAACTGGAACAGTGCCAGATTCCCAAGTCTTTCTAATTCCACGCTAGCCAGCTGGTTGATATATGTAATTTCAATTAGCTACAGAACAGCAATGACACACCACTCAGACCAGATAGTCTGGAGTGGATTTATTGCAAACAGTTTCAATAACCTCTGTTTATTAGAAATCTGAGGTTCTTCATTTTCATCTTTTCCTGAAATAGGCACGGAAACCACAGTCAGTCAGAACAAGAAGTACAAATAGAAAATCAATCCAAAATAAAGTTCAGCCAACAAGCAAATTTGATAACAATTCATGATACATATTAATACACTTTAAAACTTCCACTACAGCCACTTTCAGACTAGTCCTATCCTATCATCCTTTCATGTTAAAAGCTGCAATAGCAGTGAAACGGCTCCCTTTCATTTACTACCTGAACCATCCAAATCTATTTTAATTACTGCCCTAATATAATCGGTTAGACAATGCTTTTAAGAAACCAAATGCCATCATCTCTTTCACATTTGACTTCTTTTCTTCTTCCCTCAGCAGTAACTGAAATCAGAGCCAGCCTTCAGCTTGCACTTTTCTCTACTAGTGATTTGAGTGCTATAAAATAACCTTCCTCTCCACTCCAGCAGGTTTAGCTATCCTAAGTACTATTCAGAAAACCAGAAGCCTTTCTGAAGATCTACCGAAAGACTGAGCCAACAGTTAACTGCTAAGTTTAACTTCCCAGTGCAACACTGAAGTCCAACCATCCTTGACAAGAGCAGCCCACCAGAGGATCACATTTTTTGTGGTAGCTGAGGAACCAGACTGCCAGAAAAGGTTATGGTGCTTCATAACTCTGGCCCTCTGACAATGACAGCAATAAGCTCTGCCTAAAGAGACCTATAGAAGAAGGTTTATGGAAGAGAACACAAAGCTTTATAAAATTACTGAAAGCTTAAAGGAAAAGAACGTCTTGCCTCTCTTAATAGTCAGCGGCAAGCACTGCAAATGGTTTGTGGGAAGCAATTCATGTGTAATATTTTATTAGCGCTGAAGTTAAAAGTCATCTCAAAATTATGGAACTGCTAATGGACAGCACCATGACAAGGTGATAATGTTGCTTTCCCTATTCAAACAAACAGGACTGTGAAAACACAGAGAGAGACCTCAAAAAAATGAAAAAGAAGAATAAAAAGAAATTATAGGGTGGATTAAGAGAACCATATGTAACACAATGGAATGGCAGTTATCTAAAGGAACTAGAGAAGAGATTTCCTGTGGAGGCTAGTTAGCACTTTCCGACTCCAAAATGAGAGGTGGGTTCTGTATCACTGGTTGGTAGACAAGGCTAAAGGCTGTTCCTCAAATTCTTGAGCTTCCAGGAATGGAAGAATTACAAAAATATCATCTTGGAGAGAAACAGATGCAAGTCCTGACATATGAGTTGCATCCACAGACATCAGGAATAATAGGAGAAAAAAATATTAAAAAATTGTACTGTCTCTGGCTATTTGGAGGTGACAACACGTATGTATATGGGGTCACCTCCAGACAACACACACCCAAATCTACATACACATTTCAAGAATCGACCAAATAAATGTTCTGGGCAATCCTGCCTCACAACTGAAACAAAACCAAAAACAAGCAACAAAATGGAAACAAACTCCACTACCGCAGTACAAATGGCTCTGCAGCATCACTTGAAAGGAGCATATAACCGAACACAGTCTGTTTTCCACTAGAGATCAACTCATATTTACTGTAACATTCAAGAAAGAATTGCAAGCCCTTATGTTTCCGAAAGAGCAACGGCCCCCCTTGAACCTCTACACAGACCGCAGCGCGTACCTGCTGCCTACCAAGCTGGGACGGTTGCCTCTGGAGGGCTCACACTGCCTCTTCGCTGTCTTCCACAGCATTACAAGCCACTGAAAGTTTAATGAAGAACATGATAGCTTGCCAGAGCATATAAAACAGCGGGATGTATTTATTTCTGCATAATAAAACCAGCCGAGAATAACATAAAGAATGAGCAGTTTCTGCTCTACCAGACTTGCTGCTCTTTCCGGGGCTCCATATTGATTTTGCTACAAAAGTTATTGTGAATTCAAAATTTATTTCTCTCCCCAGGAAATTAGTTGTTTGCAATAATACAGTGATGCGTATATGCAACATAAATTTTCCAGAGTCCTAATATGTTGCAGTACATGGAAAGACACTGAGGAGTGAGTTATGACACACAGTCACTAAATAACACTATCTAAGGCCAAGAGAAGGTTGCCCTTGGGACTGAACCACTCAGCTCTCCACTAAAACAGTGCAGCGATGATGCTGTGTTTTCTTTTAAGCTTTCAACGCAGACGGCAACGTTGACTTGATGAAATCTGAAGAGATACTGATACATCCACATATTGCTGCTATCCAGCTGCTCTAGAAAAGTTTACCCAAATCTTGCATGTAACAAGCCAGAACTATCTCATTCAAATAAACTTCATCACCCCCTCTATCTGTTTCTAAATTTTAGCCTTGTAGAAAAGAAAAGCTGTAGAAGTCAGGGAGCCAACAGAAGCAGTTCCAGACATAAGTGCATGGGAGGTCCTGGGAGCCAATAAGAAGTCCAAGAAACTCCTCATGACATTTCCTGAAAGTTTTAAAGTTCCATATTTACTAATTAAAGCGAATCTAAGTGGGAATGGGAATAGGAATAACTATAAGGATGATTTCACATTGAAGGCAGCTGACTTGAATCCCAAACCTGTAGTGACCCATCAACTGTTGAGAAAGTATACAATGATATATATATGTATGTATACAAAGCATACTAGAAACAGGGCCTGTCGTAACTTTTTTTTTTTGGTCTGTAATATTAAAAGAGAAGAAAGATTTAAATTAAAGGTCACTTCTGTGGACTGCTATTCTGCAATCTTGTGGATAAAATCAAGCCAGGTGACTTATTTCCAATAGCTATGAAAATAATAAAATTGGTTCCAATGACCTCAGAAATATATATGCTTATTTGTGGTTGTGGCCCCAGGCAACCCTGAAATCGGCAATTCCATTAAGTCAGAAGTATGGCACACGGCCAAGCTCCTGTAAGAGTTAAAGGTCTTGCACATACTTTGCTTTGTGTGTTTATTTGAATAGAATGGTGACTTTGGATTTTTGGGCCACCCATCACTTCGAGACCTCCCATAGTACTCAGAGCTGTTCAGCAGAACCTTAACATGCTCTAGGCCAGGCTGCAGGGTAGCAGGTCTTTAAACAAGATACAAATCGAAGCAAGAGCGAAAGTAGAGGAAAAAAAAAGATATCAAAGCTGAGCGATACCTAGAGATATGTTGATGCATATTTTTCTCTACAGATGAATCATACAGCACTTCAGAAGCAGATTAATTACTATAATAACATAAAAAATGTAAATGCGGTTGCAAAGCCAGAACTTTATCTACTGCAACTAAAATATGAACTTCCCAATATAATAAAATGAGAAATAACAGTGACAAGCTTCAGAAGACAACAAAAGAACTGCAGATCTCCATAGAGTATAAAAATTGAAGAATTTAAACATTTATAAACAATTTATAAATCCCGATTTAAACATTTATAAACAAGCAGCATTTACCAATAGTGCTAAAGACATTCTGCTATTAAATAAATAAATAATCAATTTCTAAATCCCGTCTCTATAGCTGCAAAAGGGATCATGAATTACATTTTCATTCAGAAGCTCCAAACTATTTATTTATTAATAAAGGAGGGTTCTACATTACAAAGAAACACCAATTGATCCCATTTCTCTCTGTACAGCCGTGCTCTCCCACATCAGGCAACTTCACAAGGAACAAGTGTTATTGAGGATGACGAGAAGTGGAAAATATGATCAAACCTTCTAGTAAACACAAGACAAAAGCTGTATTTATCGGTCTACTTGCTTGCCAGCAGGAATCCGTTTTACTACAAAAGCATTCACTCAAACACGAGCTCTCAAATTCTTAAAATAAGGAGTAAAGTTTCCTTATAACTCCGAAGCACTTAATAATCCTCATCCATCCTGTACCTTATCCATACTTGACACAATAAGAAGGGAGAAAAATCAGCATTTTTTTCTAGGAAAGAGACACAATTTCTGTTTTTTTTTTTTTTTTTTTTTTTTTTTTTTTTTTTTTTTTTTTTTCTGTTTGGCCTGGTACCACAAGAAGCACTGGTAGCTACTAACTCTTGTGGTACCAATTCCAGCCTAACCACTTACCACTTTGAACCAAATCATGTATTATGTGCGAACATACACACGTACACTGCAATTTGGGAACTGCTGCTTTAGAAAGTTGTTTCAGTGCTGGCATCCAAAGCTGTACATTAGTCCTGACACAGAAATGGTAGGAAAGTGTGGCTGCTCACTAAGTCCAAACAAGAAATCCCATGCAACCAAATAAAGCACCTCTCACCAATATTATCACTCAAAATCAATTAAACACAATTATTACGTATGCATACATTTTTAAAGCGTTCTTTATGGCATTAAACATAGATCATGAGGAAAGATTTGGCAAAAACAGCAGAAACTCTTTGATTTCTGTCACTCCATATATTTTTCTGGCACCCACAAGTCTACTTAAGGAAGAGAAAAGTTGGTTGCTATAAACTGAAATTTATACAGCTCCCATCACCAAATGACTAACTCAGAAAGGCAAGTCGTTCAATTAAACACATGGGAAAGACAATGCATCAAACCACTTAGAATCCACCATCTGAAAGACTGCCTAAGAATTAATCACAAAAAAGCAAGAGCAGAGTAAAAAAAAAAAAAAATCAAAATTTAGGCTATTCTAAAAGCCCAGTGTATATACATAAATTTCTAATGGTAGTTCTGCCACTAAAAGAGAGAGAGAAGGATGTCTTCAGCACACAGCACATACAGCAGAGGTGGTAGCTCCTGTGGCACGTAGCACACCTGACAGTTCAGTCTTAAATTAACAGAAAAAGTAGCTTGCAAGCACCTCACTTCAGTAAGACTCCCCACTGTTCTGGTGGAACAGGATTTCCTTCCCACCAGGTATATTTTGTCTTGACGGAATTAACTTAAAACCAGCAACAACAATCTAAGTCTTCCTCTTATTATTTATTACATGGCTTCTTACTGTCTGAAGGATGTTGACGTCTCTCGGATACGTTTTTGCAATTTCTCAAGACTTATTTTAGATGCTGTATAATGACTTCTAAACTGAAGTTTCATGGTGATGTTTTCCAAGCTCAACTGATTAAAGCCTGTTTAATAGGTCCTGAAGAAAATATATTATTCACCTTAATGAGAATTTATGCAAATCACTGCCACTAGCTTCAGCAGAAAACCTTTTCAATTAATTATAATTAGGCTTTTTAGTTATAAATTTCTTTTTTTTTTTTCTGCTTGGAAATTACAGGAATGGAGCTTTTTTTTTTCCCAGCTGTGGGAAGTGAAAAGCCTCATTGCTGTGATATTCAACCTTGCTTACATGGACGAAATGAGGTTTGAATGTAGCCAGAGATACTCTACTAAAGAAACTACAGCAACTCAAAGCGTAGTTTGAACTTTTTTTTTTTAATGTAAACAATTTTGAATATTCAAAGTGAAAATCCTTATTGTTTTGCAGTAGTTTTCCTGAAATTAGATGCTTTTAGCTCCTTAGAACTGGACACTACCTCCTTCCCTGTTTTCACCTTCTCTTTGGGCCAAGGAACCCCATTCCAGAACGGATCCCAATCTATTCAAACTTCCTCCTGCATTTTCAACCTCAGCTGCCCTCATCAAAGTCATGATCTGAGGGAAGCAGGAAAGAGGAGATGGGAAAAGGGGAAAAGGAGGCGGCCAGGCAGCAGGTCAACCCGGGGAAGGCCACGTGGGGCTGCCCCTTCCTCCTGCGGATCCCAGACCCCAGGCACCTCCAGTGCTTTGACAGCACCTCCTTCTATAAGCAGTCGGGCCCACATACTGCTCTTATCCATGCTGTCATCCCACACACCACCACATATGGAAACCAAGTAAAACTGAATGACTTTGCTTCTAGCTACCCAAGGATGCCAGAGCTGTTGATGGCATCTCTCTTAACGGCCCTTTCTCAGTTCCTCAGGCACAGCCCTGATTTCTGATGCAAAGTGCTGACCCACAGCAATGGCTGCAAGCATAAATACTACCCTGGCCACAGAGGAATTTGTATTTGGGTGCAGATATATTCAACATTTGTGTTATTTAACTAGCAGTAAAAGAGTTCTGATCTCAGAAAAGCCAACGTGAGAATGACTGATTAGTTCTAGGTTTACCCTTTTCTAAGCCAGATCATATGTGTGCAAGAAAAAAAAAGAACTCCTCTTTAACTGCTAAAGCAACTAAAGCAACTGAGGGTCCACAAATCAAGCTGTTCCTCGCTGAAACTCATATTGCCAGGACAGGCAAAATTCAGCAGGCTAAAGCCAACTGCAGCGACGTTTTATACAGTGCAACACTAAGCACTGAAGTTCTCCCCCAAAACATGCACGAAAGTCCATACTGTGGCCAAGACAGTAACATTCAACACTAATGTGCAGGACAACTGTCTAGAACTGAAGCCACAAGCAAGAGCAAGGCTTTGCAGCAAGTATCTAGATTCATTAGAAATTAAAAGGCAAAGTAGAGCATTAAACAGCAATGCAAACAAGATGCAACTATGCTAGGCTTTTAATTTGCAGAAGGAATTTGGCAGCTGGAACTTAATCAGCAATTCTCTGGGTGATGCCTGGGCCAGTTTCCTCTCCCATGACTATACCTGTTCTGCAGGGCTAGCAGCCGTAAAGCTCACATAATAGTTAGCATATGGAGTACCTAGAGGACTGCTTTCCAGTGCCCTAAATAAAGGGATGCATTTGGTTATTTAAGCAGCCACTTAGCCCTTCTTGAAATGTGGTTATGGTCAGATGATAGAAGTCATCTTTCCAAGTTTAGCACTTGCTGCCAAGCGGATACTGTGATAGAAAACTGCATCTCCCATGTTGCTGTTAACGCTGTCTGATCTGTCAGCCTCTTTATAAGAGATTTAATAGAGATTTAAAAAAAAAAAAAAGTGTGTTACAAAAAAAAAAAAAACCTTTTAAATGTGCATTTTGTTTGTTTTTTAATCCAAAATGCCAAAATAGTCATCAATTCCTTCAGTTCTAACTTCTAGAGAATGATGCAATGGCTTAACAAGCACTAGAAACCAACTTGGGGGAGGAAAAGAATGACTGCTCGGGTTTCTGAGAGAACTTCAGTTCATGGGATAAAGCGGTAAATATAAATATAAGAAATCAGGCATTCCAAGACAATGGAATCTTTGTAAAGAACTTGTGCTATATGAACGATGCCTTATTGGCTGAATTGTGAGTCATCTAGCTAAACAAAGATAAACCAAAAGATGATAATTACAGTGCCCACAGGAATCTTAACATTAAGTAAGGTTTTTTCTATTATAAGTGGTGCTTTCACGCACAACAACATTCAATACTATAATGGCACAAACTGGCTTTCAACACTGTAATTTTGAGAATTATAGTTTCAGGGCCTCATGTACTCTGCTGCTGTACAATTTCAGATGTGTGCTAAGCAGCCAAATCCTTTAACGTTTCCCCAGTTCTACATCAGATTATTTCTAAGGCATTTTCCCCCTTCCCTTTTGCATTTTTTTTTCCTCTTGGCTTCTGTGTTCTCCCATTTCCATCTAAGAATGTGGGACGATGAAACCATATTGAAAACAAAATATTACACAGTAGTTAATACAATTATTTCCCAGCTGAAAAAATGAAATTCCAAGACAAATCCATTAAGCTGTCCAAACATATAAGGGTCCTTGTCAGAAACATCAACTCCACCGAATGAATGTTTTAGATTTTTCTTTACTATTTTTTTTTTGTACAAATGACTTTCTTTCAAAAGAAAGAAAATTTCAACCTCTCTTTTTCAGTTTTGATTACCCCACTGAGTGAAATTAGCTGGTCTAAAAGAAAAGCCACACACATACAGGCAGCCACAGGCTCACATATTTCTCTCACTGAGCACCAATCCTAAACTCAGGCATTTTGTGCCAGACCTTCAGTTGTGAAAGCTCCCATGAAGCTACAACTTGATCATACAAAGGGTAAAAGTAACTAAAGGGGGTATTTCTTTATGTCATTTTCCCCAGCTGCAGAAGCAGACAGAAAATAATGAAGTACAAAATTCCTTCTAGCCAACAAACTGATGCTACACTTCCCAGCTAGCACGGGTACCTTTAGAGGAGGAAGAGGCTAAGAGCCACAGATGAGCACAGAAAGAAGAGAAATATGTGTTGGAAAACCTTTTCCCAATAAATTAAACAGTGGCTTCCTCAGCTTATAAGGTCAGAATTAAGCCTAAATAAATAATAACGGTACAGGACTGCCTTTAATCTTCCCTACCACCCTACTCTGCAGAGAATTTTTATAATGTGATGTCTTATAATGGGATTTATTAAGAGAGGAGGAGGAAAATTTGGGCATGCAGGAGTGCTGCAGCACCAGCTAACGCGCTTGAGCTCGGGCCAGATTTGTGGATCGATCCTCCAAGCAGGAGGGGTTAACGTAGCCTGCATTTAACCTACCTCAGTGCATATGCATAAAGGCTTATGCTTTTACATCTATGTGCAGATTGCTAAAGAAGCATTTCCTTGACCAGTCAGTAAAACACATTGTCCTGTTGGATATATTGGATATATATACTCCATATATTGGAATTCCTTCACTGGAGGCACCGGAGAAACAGACACTCGGCCGCGCGTTTCCCGGGAGCGCTGAGGGCCGATACTCGCCGCTTCCTCCCCGCTGGACAACAGCAGGAGGATGAGACACCCACACCCTCCAGAGCGGGTGTCACACCTCCCCAAGGTCTCCCCACAACCTCTTCCCATCCCAGTGCTTGCAGAAAGACCCATCTGGGATTTACATCCCTTCCCCTCCTTCTCCTTCCCCCTCTTTAGCAGCAGGAAGGGGAAAGGCAAGGAAGAGTCATCAGAAAATTAGAAAGTCAAAAACTCAAAAAAAAAAAATAGGTATGTTTGCCTTTATTGTTGTTGATTTTTGAGGATCCCATACAACACAGAGGTGTGGGAGACACAGAGGCAGAGGCCTATCTGGCAGAAGATCTTCCAGGGCCTTCCAAAATCTCTATATCCTTCCCCAGCTCCACCCCGGCCTTGGAACCACTGCTGCTGTGAAGTTCAGTGGGCTCCCTGCAGGGAGAACATGTTCTCAGGAACAAGGAAACACAGTTTTGCTTTTGCAGCAAAAAAAAAAAAAAAAAAAAAAAAAAAAAAAAAAGGAAGACAATCTACCAAAAGCCTAACCAAATACACCAAATGCATTGTTATCAGTATTCTTAATTACATTAAGAAAACAACTGCTCTTTGAAAAACACTGCTGTCATCTGGTTGGCACTTTTACATTGTAATTATTTCACTTAGAAGACGTTGCAGTTTGTCATCTTAATATCCGAGAAAAAAAAAGCATCACAGAGAAACCCAAAACCCGCAAAACAAAAGAGAAATCATATCTAAATTGAAGCACCAATTAAAAACAAGCTAAAAACCATACCAAATACAGTCTGAAGATGCAATATTCTATATAGATTTTCCAGGTAAGTTTTTTGTTTGTTTGTTTAACAATAGCAGGTTAAAAAAAGAAAGAAAACATTTTAGAAGGAGCAAAGACCTGGCTAAAAAACATTAGACTTTTTTCCCTCTACTAGGATACAGCCATTATTTTAATGGATAAAGGCAGAGCTATTTTAGTATTACTAAAAGAAACAATCTTTAAAAAAAAATTTTTTTTTCTTTCTTTTCACCCAAATTTGTTCTACTAATGGGTTTGTGGACAGCTGGAGGTGGGGTAGGGTTTGCTTACTTGCTCTTTAACGGAGGCTGTAACAAACTAGGACTGAATCTATTTACAGGGAAAAAAATATGTTCTCGCTGTTGATAGTGGGAGTGAGTGAAGGCTGCAGCTCCCGCTCTCCCACCGAGTGCCGGCTTAGGAAGCGCGCGGGCTTGGGGGGATACAACCACCCTATCAAGGAGGGCTCAGCCTTTCAGACCAGCTCCCCTGCTGGATGATGCCAGCTTTTTATAGCCTGGCAAAGCATTCCTACATGCCGAGTCCCAAATCCTGCTGCCAGCTGTGAATCAGAAAACTTCTGAATCCGAGCTTGAGCTGCTCTCCAAACGGGCTCCCTGTTTCTATGTCATTACGTCAACAGCTCTATCATCAAGTGCTTCTCTGTTGTATTTTTTGGGTTTTTTTGGGTACATAGGAATTTCACACCTTCCAATGTAGTTCTCTAGGCACAGCAAGCCTACTAAATTTATCTGTGCAAAAATCGATCCACGTTAATCCAGGAGGGAAAAGCAAAAGAAATGTGGAGTTGTTTCTTTCATGCTCCAGTCGCATGACGTCCAGGAGCAACAGCAGCCTGAATAGCAAGCACAGTCATATACTGTCCCACAGCACTTAGAGCTGGTGAATTAGATTAAGTTAAATTAAACCGTTTTTTTAATTTTGAATGTCCTTGTTGAGTCATTTTGTTAAATCCTTGTGGCAACATCCTCCGTAGAGCTGATGGGTTCTTAGCCACCAAGCTTCTCACCTGGGGGATTGTACTGCGTGTTTTGAAAATTAATTAATGTTAGTACAGCTCTTCTGACACGTAAAATACTATGTAAATAGTAAAGACATTGAGTCAATGTTAGTAAAAGTAATTGTATTAAATCCCTGTTCACCGTACACGATACAGGCATTTTATATTTTCCAGGTTAACAGACCACCTACAGAAAGCCCTGACAAACAAACAACGGGCACTGAAGAGCAGCTGAAATCAGGGAAAGCCTCAACTTCTTGTAGCTTCGGGAATGGATTTTGAGCAAAGCAGAAGCCATCCCTGGGCCTTGCTGCTGCCATGACCTGAAAAGCCATGGGGAGCAACAGGATTGCAACGTTCAAAATTGCAAAGTTCAACCACGGTGAACTTTGAGCCATGTTGTGAAGGTCATCAAATATCAGCTGAGCAAAGCTGGCACCATCATTACCTGAAAAAATGTGTTTTGGTAGAAAAGGCATCTACTAAATCCAGTTCCTGTAACAGCTCCTTTCTTTCTTCTTCCTCCTTATCCTTCCACGCCTGTAGAACAAGCTGCTGGTGGTGGTGGTTTTGTCTCCATGCTGGGCTGTAAAATCTTCCAGATTTGGAAGTGTGAAAGCCCAGCTGGAATAAGCACACGAGGCTTTGCACTCGCCTTTCCCTACACAGCCCATGCAACCATTACAAGTGAGGAGAATATAGCCCTTTACCCACAATCAAATAAAGAGGAGAAGTAAATCTATCTGACCTTGAATTACACGGTGTAATTACAGAAAAATTCACTTACAGAAAAATTTCACTTTAGCATCTCTTTTTTTGTCAGTGGCCCTCCACTAAGCTATGCTTCCAACAAAGATAAATAAATAAAAATTCGTTCTGCACAATTTCATTTTTGAAACCTTCTCAGTATTAGAAGTCACTCAGGGGGCCCAACTTTCCCATTACTATGCAAAAAAAAAAAAAAAAAACTATGCAAAAAGAAGTCTCTCGAGCAAGATAATTTATTCTATTCCAATATCAAATATTTGCAACGTCAACTAAAACCAGGTGAGTTTACTTATGAATACAGACATGCGAATGTAACTCATTTGCTGAAGAAAGAATATTCATATTGATAATGGTGCAAAGAGGCATGGAAATACTTGATCTTTTCCTTATAGATACATAGGCAAGCGAGATGCTGCTCATGTTTGCCAGCTTGCTTACAGCAGACAGCATAGAAATAGAACTAAATGGAAACCTCTTTCACTTGTGTAATGATGGACTTCACTGGAGAGAGAGATGGTCTGAAGCCACACTGAGCAGGTCACAATTTAAAATCAATATTTTTTTTTTTTAAAAAAAGGCATAAATTATCTCGTATACATATTCACAAATCAATGGGAAGTTGGCACAAGTCTGGTCACTGCCACTCCCAAATTACACAAAATAAGCATTTTACACAGTGCAGGAGCTGACACATTTCAGAGTTCAAAAATCTGGAACTACTAAAGCAATGCCAAAGTTTGATGCAAGACGTTCAGGAAAAGGGTTCCTGGCATTCACGTCTCACTTCAGTCCCTAGTTCCAGATGCTTGGCTCCAACAGCAACATGAGGAAAAGCCATGACTTCATGTCAGAGCATCATTTCTGTGCTGGAGCAGTTAGGAACAACCTTCACCACTCCTGGGTTTGATGCTCTCAGAGGCAACAGCGGTCAGTTGGTTTAGGGACCCACAGCTCCTCACCCGCTGCCACCAGTGCGCTGGAGGGCCACCGCACGGCCACCTCTTCCCAACATCCATTCCATTCACGCACCTGATTCCTGCTACCCAAATAGGAGTGCTCCCATTCTATTGACACCTTCAAGTCTGCATTTTTTTTTCCCACTTTTATGTCCAAATCACACTTTGTCACAGGGAAAGCCTTAATTACGGCTAACAGTGAGGAACATTGGAGCAAATTAACAGTATCACTGAATAGAGCTGGCTTCATTAAAATTTCCCTTAGAAGAGGGTCAGTGAAGTAGGCTGCAAAACAGAGCATTTTGAGGAGTGGTTCCTCTATTCAAATGGCAATTAAAGGTTTTCCTAAAATATTACAATTCAAATACCTCCCCCAATACTGCATTACTTGTTTGCTTTTCAATGTCATCCCACATGCATAATATTAAAAAAGAAACTTGGAAAAAATTAAAAATTTGAACCAAAAATCTTACGATTCACTAACATCACTTTTCTTCTGTGCTTTTTAAGCTAAAAATGAAAAATAGGTTCACTTTACAATGTCATTTAAATAATCACATTTTCAAAAACAGAGAGCCTTCCTGCATTTTAGTGTAAATATCTTAATTTTAATTAAAGCTGTTCAAGTATTCTGTCAAAAGGAAAAGTTTGGTGCACCCGTCAGAAGTTCCTTGCAAGGTCTACCCTGAGAAGACAGGTTACAAAACCTGTCTCCTCAGAAACATCATCAGCAATGAGCATGGACTAAGGCAGCAAGCAACCAGGGGGTATGAATAAAAACCCAATGAGTTACAGGAAGAAAGAAGACTGTGGGCAACACTTCATTGCACAAGAGCATTCTTTCCTTCCTCTGCAAATTTGGAAATTTTTAATAATTATTAACAAGAAAGAGAGAAAGAGAGAGAGAGAGAGAGAGGGAGAGAGTGAGAGAGAAAGAGAGAAAGAAAGAAAGAAAGAGAGAAAGAAAAGAAGAAATTTCAGGACAAAAAAGGCCAAAACAATCCAAAAATATCACACAATATGAAAAGTTACCATGAATATTACAAATACAATTCTTCCAAATCACAATGATGTGCCTAGGGGCAGACTTATTCAATTTGAATCAGATTTTATTAATTAAGGTTCTGCGATGAGCAGTGGAAGTGCTTAATTTGCTGCCAGCTCACTGCTTGAGCATGCCCTGCACATTTTGCTGAAGAGATGGGCAACCAGGTTGTCTGTTATGACCACCTGATGGCCACACTGCTCTGGGTCACACTGAGTCATCTGGAAAAAGGAGAAAACAATTCCTTCACTTTGCAGGGAACCAACACTCAGTCCTGAGAGGCTTTGGGACGTGGCTTGGTCAAACACATCACGGGAATCACAGAATGGCTGGGGTTGGAAGGGACCTCTAGGGATCATCCAGTCCAATCCCTGCTCCAGCAGGGACACCCAGAGCACGGGGCACAGGGCGGCATCCAGGCGGGTTGGGAAGATCTCCAGAGAAGGAGACTCCACAGCCTCCCTGGTCAGCCTGTGCCAGGGCTCTGTCACCCTCACAGGAAAGAAGTTCTTCCTCACATGCAGAKGRAACTKYCTGTSTTKCARCTTRTWCCCATTGCCCCTTGTCCTATCACTGGTCACCACTGAGAAGAGTTTGGCCCTCTCCTCCCTACCTTCTCCCCTCAGGTACTTATACATATTGCTCAGATATAATAGGAATATCTCTGAGTTCCCATAAAGCTGAAGAGATCGGTACCCTTGAGGGCTGTACAGCAGGCTCGGTTTAGGAAAATGGGATGCAGCTCTAGCCAGGATGCTCCCGCAGAACTGAGACAAAAGGAATTTCAAGTCCTACTTCACAACGTAAGGAAATTCTGTAGGGACTCAGCTCTAAAAAATGTCCTGAACCTCAATCCCTGATGCCCAAAGAGAAGCCGTAACAAGATGCTCCTGCCTTGCAGCACCATGGGAAGGATGAGTGAGTCCTGCACACACTGCAAGGAGCTCACGTGTGGCAGGGATGCAGTTACATACACATCTCTGATTGAGCTCAGTTTCAAGTACAAACAGAAGTACTGAAAAAAAGGCCGAATAAGCACTATCCCGCTTGACAAGTGAAAACAATTATAAATAGTCCTACCTCCTCCCTTTTTCCTTTAGATATTTTCTTTGGAAAACTCGAGTCTAATGGAATGGAGAAGGATTACATCACTAGTGAGAAACATGAATAATGTCGCTAAGTTTTTACTCCAGTTCAAAAGAAAAATAGCAGCTCCGTGACTGGGCCTCCGCTTGAGCTCTGCGCTGAAGGCATCAGCACCACTGAGGATCCATGCGGGGAATTTTCCTTCCATTGGAGGTCACGGGGAATATAATTCCACATATTTCCTAAGCAAATGTAATTCCATAGAAAGAGAAACATTAGGTGTTTATATTTTCATTGAACGGCCTTTCAGGGCAGAAATACTGAAATGACATTTAAAAGAGCTTTTAAATGGAAGTGCGTATCTGGATCTCGCTTCACTGAAGGAAATGGGATCTTGACAACGAACTAACTACAGAAAGGTCTGGATAGGCTGAACAGCCTCCCAGTAAGGAAAGCGAAAGATCAGCAATGAATCAGTGAGCTTTGCAAATAATTAAGTTTCATGCCAAATTTCCCTTCAAAGACACTCTATGTCCTGTTAGCACATGAAATCAAGTATATTATAAGCTTTAAAAAAAAACCCACAGATAATGCTCTTCATTTGACATTTACAGTACCACCCAGGCTTAAGCCCTGCTTGTACAAGAGAATGAATGCAAGTATTCATTTGTGCATCAACCCACACCCCTTATACATACTGAACTGTACATTACTTAGAATATCAAAACTGTCATCTCTGCAGATGCTAGGTTTCTTGTTAGAAACACTTCTTGTTAGAAACTAAATACGGTTTGCTCCTTTCTATGCCAATAACTATCTGGATTGTTCATGCTCAAACAGGCTGAAGTCCATAATTATCAGGCCTTTAACATTTTAATGGCAGTCCAAGTGAGATGTCATGCTAAAGTCTTTCAAATTATATATAAAACAAAAAAAAAGACTGTATTTTTCATGATGTTTAAAGCCAATGTCCATAAAAAACAGACAAGTACAGGAATGCAGTAGCTTTTTAGTTATCCAAAGTAAACGTACTCAAAGCAACACTGAGTACATACATGGAAGTCTTTTCCTAATACTGTGTGTTTGTAAGCAGAAGCTATGAGTATTAGCTCCTTAAAACAAATTTTAAATTAATAAGTTTAAATTACAGCTGCAATTTTCCTGAAAACTCTTGTTTGGTTTTCTTGAACTTTGCTCTGAGGTTTATTCCCTACCTTTCTGGTCACGATACAAAACAAGCTGCAGTTCAGTATTTTTTTGGAATACGCCAGACATACATCAATTCTACCCGAGATTACTCCCAAACAAGACTCGTGCCCAAGGGATTGTACAGAAAATCAAGTGTCTCCAGTCCCGAGAAGCCTGGCACAAAAGCCCGACACGTCATCCCCGAGACGCGGCGTCCCCGGAAAGGGCATCTCTTGCGGGCACCATTGCACAGGCCTCGCTGCTGCCCGCGCACAGAGCCTTCAGCCAGAGGCAGACTCAAGTCCTTGAAAGGCAGTGCTGACTTTCTGAAGCCCGTCCTTGGAATCTGTTTCTTATACCACATTTTTCCAGCATGTCCCTCCCACATTTCCCAGATCTGCGAAGCACACAGATCAGCTGGGCTGGACGTGAGGTGGGAGCGTGGCCCTGTCGCCAGCACAGGGAACATTCGGAGCACGGCGGGAGAGGGCGGCGAGGCCAGAGCAGTAGCACACACGGAGCACACAGCTCCTAACAGGGCTGCAGAGGCAACGACTTCCAGCCCTCCAGAAATACTCACGGCACGCCAGGTCAGTAGAGCAGCCACTCTATTCCCGCCCTGACCTATGCAATGTCATCCTGAAATGAATGACCCATGAGCATAGGGTTTGTTTGCTTTCCTTTATTTTTATTTTATTTTATTTTGTTACAAGAAGGCAGAATTTCTTTTTGTCCAGAATGGCGGGATGATTTAGGTGTGAATGAAGGAGCCCCATTGAGAACTTTGCAGAATTAACAAAAGTACGGAGGAAATTTCATAGTGCCAGTGAGGGTCCAGAAGCAGGCAAAGGCTCTGCAGAAAGCCCAGGTGTCCTGGGAGCAACTCGGAGCAGAGCAAACAGGGTGTCATACCCCAGCCCACACACATGCCCCAATTCGACTTGTTAAGCCACCACTCGGAGCCCCCAGGCCCTTTAAAACCATTCTTCAAGCAACTGTAGAGAGCCACATTGCCACCTTTTCCTGCTACCACAAAGACACCAAAGGTGCTGGAGAGAAAAGACATGAAACAGTAAAACAAGGTGTAAATAAAGGAGAGGGAAAAAGCAAACTTCATAAACTAGTTTATATGTAAAAAGCAAGGAGGAGAACAGGCCCCCTGCCCGAGTTGCTGCTCAAGCAGCAGATGGGGATGCAGAGCAGCAGCAGGCACGACCGACCGGAACAGGCAGCTGTGAACTCCTCATTCTGCTCCCTCCGAAGCTCTGAATAAATGGCATCGCCGACGTACCTCCCAAAGGAGCAGCCCGCGTGGAGAAATAAGCACTGAAACCAAAAGACAAGTCCAGAAATCCTTTGACATTGACACTTATTGTCGGGTGACCAGCAGACCTGAAAATCCCCCCTTTCAAAACTGCTCCCCACAAACACACACACTTCTTAGGGAGGAATCCATAATGGTGTTTGCTATAAAATCATGGTCCTTCTGTTTCTGTAGCATTCTTAGGGGAAAAAGGAAAAAAAAAAGTGTTTAAGTGCAGAAACACAAGATTGTACTCAAGTACACAATCACCTGATATTGCTGCTGTTAATACTCCTTTCATCCATATTATTTTATTTCCTCAACTGATACCTTGATTAGAAACTCCTCAAAATATGAAAATCCAAACTCTGCATGCAACATACACATATCAATGCTTTAAAATACCCATGCTGGGATATTTTATAGCATTAATTATACTCTATGTTCCACTAATGTTCACCTCTGCGGGTGGTGAGAACTGGTCATTTTTTATTTCTCTTTTGCTTCCAGGGCACGACCAGCTCTGTGACAGCAGAGCACTTGTCCAGGTGCTCTGAAATACCAGTGCAAAGTCAATGCAATTTCTTTGAAGAATAAAGTTGATTTCAAGTTAGAATACACTGAAGAGAATGTACTAATTCAAAACATGTTCTGATGCTTTTGAATTAAAAGAAACAATAGCAACCCAGAAGGGTTTTCTGACATCTTGCTTTTCTCCACACAGTAAGTGCTGGAACTTACTACGCTTACGGTGCTGCAAAGCAGGAAGCTTTTGTTACAAATCAGCTGACACAATCAAACAGCCTACTCGGATCTCACATGCCAGAGAACGAGAAGCAAGTGTGAAATGGGATAATGAACCCAAGACAAAAAATAGCAACTGTTAGCTGCTGAAGGAAGTGAAAAGCAGAGAAGGTTTAGAAGCCAAACGTATGGTAAAGGTAAAGAAGGTTTAGATTAGAAGCCAAACGTATGGTAAAGAGAAATACTCTGTAAAGAGACTGCAATAACACTAAATTCCAAAATAACCCATTTTGCAGTTTCCAATATGCTGAATTAATTACAATATATGGGAAGAAGGATTTTTTTTTATTCCATGAAAAGTTATATACAGTAAGTTACCTTCGGAGTGCAATTTCAATCTTCAAGTAATTGACTGTACTTGGTGCACAAAAATGGTAACCACGAAAAATCTTGGGCTGCATAAGTAACTGCACTGTTCTTTTGCTAGCAGGGGCCGGTACATTAATAGGAAAGCAGTGCTACGTGTTCACTGGAAAACTTCTAGCTGCATCCTCCACTTCCACACACCTGCAACTTGAATTTCTACTTGCTGTCTTTGCGACAGGTAAGGCATAGCATACTTAAAAGAGAAAAATAACTCACTTTTGAGGATCATAAGGTAGGATCTACATGGAGATATAAAGCATTCTGATGAGTATTACAGGGATAAAAGAAGTAATTCTACTCTTACAAGTGAAATCCTGCCTCTCTAAGCCGTTAGGACTCTATTTAAAGTAGTGGATAAGGAAGAGCCGCTGACTGCAGTTTAGATGCCCCTGTGCCAGGCAGAATAAGGAAAAAGGCAAAAAAAAAGGTAAAGTCTTGTCACGGCCTGAAAGCTGGCCAGGCAGCAAAGGGAATTAAAAACTGACCAGTTCTCAGCACTGACAGAGGTGAAGATCAGTGTGCCCTGGAGGGCTCTGCTGAGACTCCTCTGTTCCATGTATTTGCTAATGACCAAGAGAAGATGGAAAAAAAGCTGAGGGCAGAAAATTATGTAGGTTAGCTGAGATGAAACAGCACCGTGAGAACCTCCCAAGCAGCCCAGCAAACCAAGTCTGAAGCCACATACACATTTTTTCTTTCTGCGTATTTAAATAAAACACACATAACAAACAGCTCATCATACATTCCTAGTTTTAACAGTTAAATCTCTTAGAAAAAAAAAAAGAAGAAAAAATCTGTTCACTATATGTCTGGTGTAAGAAAGACAGTCTTCCCAATTAAACTTGTATCAAGGGGGAGTAACCATTTATGCCACTGAAAAGTGATATAAAAATTCCAGCCAGCAAAAAGGGTTCTCTCAAAAGGAGAATCAGATCTTTGGATGCCTTTAAATGGAACCAAGTGCAATAGAGAAAGATTAACTAACAGATCAGAAAAACGAATATACATCACTAGGTAAATCAAAGGTTTTACCTTATCAGATTACACCTTGGTGATTTCCTCCTAACAGACAGGAAGCTTTCACTGCTTCTCACTCTTTGACAGATTTCTCAATGCTGACAAACTCTTGCAAGGAATAGAGGCAAAAGAAAATGACATTTCCTTTTAAAATACGACAGAATGAAATCATAAACCTTATGAAAATAAATCTGTAATACATATCCAAAGGTTTTTTAGATATATCCAGAAGGGACCTCTGTTGGTCCTTATCCTCAGAAATGATGGGGAAGGGAGTGGATCATTGTTTTAGTGGTCAAGTAGAAGCTAAGGAACTTTTACCAAAAAAACAAAAAAACAAACAAAAAAACTATATTATAGATTTCTGGTACACTCTATGTTTTTATTAATATTATTATAACTCCACATTCATTTCCATCCTCCTCTTCTTAAAAAAGATAGGAGAACTGCACACTATAGATAGGAACCAGACAAACAGCAGGACCACGGAAGGTATTCCACACAAGGAGCAACTCAAGAGACTGAAATTCCTTTGACTGGAAAAGCAACTGCCAGAAGGCTGCAGTGCAGAGAGGGCTGGAGCAGAGTGAGCGGGCAGCTTTTTTTGCTCTACTCTTTCTAACAGCACATGCTCTAATGGGAAATCAGTGTGGATCCAGACTGTGAGATTTTTGGTACTAAGTTTACTGTGTTTCCAGAAAAGTATCCCTATGTGTTTTCTTTGCTGTCATTCTCGCTTCTACTCATCTGCCATCCACTCCTGTGAACAAAGCACCGAGCTAGATGGTTAACCAGCTCGGTCTGGGCTAACCGTATCTAGAGAGAAGAAAAGACCTTGGTCAAGAAATGCTGGGAAAATTATTAATTGGACAGTTGCACATTGTATGATACCTGCTTAAAAACAATAAACTGCCACATGCAATCAGTGTCAACAATATTTTTTTTTGCAAACAATTTTTGCTGATAATTATCATCACAGAATTCTTCTCCTTCATAACTTAAAAAGCTTACTCAAAATTTTAGCAAAACTATTAAATAAACCATTTGAATGCCTTTATGAGAATAGAAGGCATAATAGTCTAGAAATAATCTGGAAACTGAATATCAAGAAGAGGTGTTAATCCTCCTACAGCTTGACTCTCCCAAGCCCTGCACCATGCAGTAATTTGTACCAGTATTAGAAGTGCTGGTAGAAAAGGCAGCACTCTAAACTACTCTAAACTCTAAAACAGAAACTCTGAAATACTGCCCAGTGAGAATATAGTAGTTTATACCTACTCTGCAATAGAGTGAATAGCTGCAGAGAGTAATTGAGCATTAAGATCTGATTTACCATGAGAAAAGGGGGATGGAAAATGCCCAATTATTTAATGACCTTTTCCAACCCCACTCCACCAGAAGAATACATAAATAAAGAAAATATTCAGAATGCAGCAAGAATAATGAAACTATGCTCTTAAACAAAGCTAGTAAGAAAAAGAGAACTCTCTAATTTAGAGGAAAAACAGTTTTCACACTACAAGCACAAAAGTGGAGGAGGTATGATTAATTCTTGTTGGATATCAAAACAGTAGTTTAGTGAGATTATGCAAAATTCGCAAGAATGGCACCTGCAATAAAAGTAATAGCAGCATCCACAGTTGCAGAATTTTAAATACAATTACAAAGACTCTATCAATGCTCAAGTTACAGTTAGGGTCTATCTAGGTGGGCGAACTACACAATTTGCTTGCCAGAACAGAGGTTTTCACACCATTCTTTGCTTAGTTTTGGGCGCTGTTAGAAAAAAGATATTTTAGTAGGTGTCCTGTATAAAGAGAATTTAAAAGTGAACTACTAAGTTAGCCATAATACCACATGGTATCACTGTATTACCTTTGAAATCAGAATTAAAAAGAACTTCTATGACCTTATTAAAAAAAAAAAAAAATCCAGGTAGTAGATTGAAAAAAAAAAAAGTTCAGAGAGGCAGAAATACAGGAATCTTGCTTTTGAAATTCTAATCAGAGAATAACTTAACTCTGCTTTTTTTCTTTAATAGCGTAAAAATGAGACTCCTCATAAGCAAAATAATGTTCATGAAGGTAAACCAGAGAGAGATGAAGGGGTGAAAAGCTCCATGCTGGTTTAGTAAGAGGAAAGCAGCACTCTGATTAAAAACACCTGAAAAGAGTCTATGTGTCATGACATTTTTTCTATATTATAGTTTTTCCTGTTGTTCACTTAATAAGATACCTTATAACTAGAGTCACAGACAGGGTACATGCCAAATACGTCAGCCAAAGCACTCACTCTTCCCCCACCTCCTTTAAAAAAAAATAATAAAAAATAAGACAGTTTCCTGTTTAGGAGCAGTTTGGAGCTGTGATAGGATCACAAAAAGCTCAGCACTAATCACTGAAGCAAAAGAACTTAAAAGAAAATGCAAGCACGTGTACAACCCTGTGTTTCTAAACAGGAAATCACAAGAAAATGCGTATACAAAAGGAAAAACTTTTGTTCCTATATTTTTCCTTCTATGCAGCAGTTCTTGTAACTGCTGAATAAACAGGAGGACTCAAGGCCAGAAGATTTTCTGTTCCCTTCCACTGGCAATGTACTTATTATAAGCATTTCCCTAAATAGCCACGCAGACCAACAAACTTTCAACACAGTAATAATTACCCTTTAGCCTGCCCAATTCTGGGTTACTACTTGCAATTCCTAAAAATATTCAGCAAGAAAGCAAGAAAATATTCAGCAAGAAAGCAAGAAAATATTCAGCAAGAAAGCAAGTTTTATTTTTTAGCTGACTGGATCTTTTAGCACTAAGTGATCATTTCCAAATAATAAGGCCCACAGCTCCCAATTAAAAAGGGACTGCTCATGGTCCTCTCTGCTCACAAACTTCACTTGCAAAAGCATTAGGGTCTCACTAGGAAAAATCTCTGGAAGTAAAACTTGGAACATTTTTTACAGATTTTGCACACTGTATTTCCTTGACCAAGTAAACTTTACGCGCTGGTAAACACGCATATAAAACTCCAGTAAAGCGGACTGGGAGCATAAAAGCTTTGGGAATTATTCATTTGATGAGTAGGCAGTCCAGTCGCCAAGATAACAAGCTATGTACACACTTCTGGTGATTTTCTCAAAGTGAAGAGTAGCTTGGTTTCTTAAAAAAAATAGTTCTCAAGTTATAATGGATAAGAAAGTCAGCTTTAGCACAGTGCTCCTCACTGTGACCAGAATTTTAAAAGAAAGAAAAAAAAAAAAGAAGTAAAAATAGTAACAGCAACAAAAAACACCCTACGGAGTCTGCAGTATCTGGGCAGCCCCATCCCCTACCTTTCCTCAATCTGTTATGAAACCATGACTCGATGAAAGCATCAGAAAACTATAAAGAAAATTTTAGGTCATAATGATTTCCAGCTCATCTTACCTATATTAGTATGTACTCGTAAAGCCTAAGTTACTCAGATGGCCTTGGGCAAGCCAACTTCCTAACAAAGTTTTTGACTATTCATGGCGCAGGCTACTGGCCTGTTCCAATGATTATTCAGAAACCGAAAAATTGTATCAGCCAAATTCATATTTTCCCCTAAGTTTACGCTGAACAAAGATGGAACAGAGAGCGATCACTCAAGGGTGACTTGCACATTGTTTTTGGCTCCGTGCGTCCAGCTGCTGCAAAGTATTTGAGTTATTCTGTGAATCCCCGAAACCCAACGCCCATTAGCTCTCGTACTTGTAGGAGGAATGCAGAGGCAGACAAAAGCTCTCGCACTAGCTGCATCTCCAGCATAATGGCTCTTTATCCCGCTCTCTCGTTGGGGAGTTTTGAATCAACAGCGAGGTTTGCAGGAATTAACACTGAATTTGACGGAAAACATGCAGGACACCCAATTTACCCCCTTCTCAGGGTGTTAGTTGGGTAAGTCAGTACTCCACCGCTGCAGCATCGCAGCACTTGGTGCCTTAACCTCGCCGCTTAATAAACATTTAACGCGTCTCGCACGGATCTGCTTGGGACCACCAATGCAGTCTGTGGACGAGACGCTGCCTTCAGGGCCAGGCTGCAGAAAGCAGCTCCCTAATTAGCATCAGAGAGGCACGAGCTGGAGCACAAGGCCGGGGTCGCCCGCCTGGGAGCGGGTCAGGCTCCCCCAGTGCCCAGGCCGCGCGGCCACCGGTGCTGCCCCGGCTCTCCAGGGCCTCTCCATCCCTCTCCCCCTTCCAAAGGGGGATCAGGCGGTGCGGCTGTCGCCGGCTAATGAGCGGTTACCGCTCTGTGAGCACCAACAAACAAGCAGGGCCGAGCCCGCGGCTGCGCTGGCAGCCTGAGATGTTTGCGGTGCAGGCAGGAACCCAATTAGCTAAACATTAGGAGGGCACAAATATTCCCTTCCGATTCCCAATGTGCAGAGCAATGGAAGCACACGGAAGCACTGGAAGAGAATCAAGGGCACCTACTCAGGCATTTTGCTCTTCATTAATTACAGGCACTGGTACTTAAAATATATATATGTATAAAACACTACTGTATTAATAACTATAGACCAAAAGCAAAATTACTCTTGCTTGTGTCTCCAGAGCAAATGCGTCTCATCCCTGAAGGGCTTCTTCAGTGGGGCTGGAGCATACCAAACTTCTTATGTCTCCATCTGAGAAATAAGTGCTCATCCCGCTCCCGGTGGGACAGCGGAGCTGAGGTCTCTGAAAGGAGCCAAATTCACCTGCAGCTGCTTCGCTCAGGAACTGGCTGTCAGCAGCCGGCGAGACCGTTGCTTCCCAGGGCTTCGCTGGAAGCAAGTCAAACGCCTCGAAGCCCAAAGGGCCAAGCCTTAATACAAGACATAACCCGGGCAGGAAATAGCAAGGGGGAATAAGTGCATGGGAAGGAGCTTTGGAGGGCAAAAGGCAGGCTCATGGAGAAGGGAGCACGGGAGAGCAGGGGCAGTAGAGAGCCAGGAGAGAGCTGGGCCAGGGAAGAGCAAAGCAGGAACATTCAGGCTGCAAAAAAGCAGGTGTAAGGGAAACAAAACGGCATGAGAACAGGGCTGTGCTTCTTTTCATATTACATATTTTACCTATAGGAAACGTATCAGAATAAATAATAATAATCCTGTGCTAACTGGAGGAAGAAAATTCTTCTCAGAACCCAAAATATTCCAAATGGGTTGGAAACCTTGGGAGGATCGTTTTTTGCATTTTGGTGGTCTCAGGAAGTTATCATCCAGTAGGTTTTTCAAAAAGAACTGATTTAATGGAGGAGATGCCTGAAATCATAAAGACAAGAACTAGGAACATTCGACAGGTGGTCGCTGCTCAAGAAGGAGCAGAGCTCTGCAGCTGCCCGAGAGGAACGGGCCAGCACGCTGAAACTGCACTAAAAATCTCAACTCGCAAGGTGGGGTGGGGAGCAGACTGGGATCGTGGGGTAATAATGAAGGAAAGTCCCTCTGTTAAGAGACTTAATTCAGCAAAATTTACTTCAAAGGGACTCCTTACGACATACAGTCAATACAAAACCTGGCTAAATATTCTAAGATTTTGACTACTGCAGACCCTTAAAAAAAAATTTAGGACAACAGATGTTCCGGAACAATATAGGTCAGAAACAGCATTTCAGCATGTTAAAATAAATCAGTTCTTTCACATTTCAACATTGTTTACAGATAGATGATTTGGGAAAGGAGAAACCCTGCCAAACAGAACAACGCAGTGGGGCCTCCCTTAAGCCAACACCTGTCCATTAACTGTTTATTCACTGGAATATTTCATGTATTGCCTATATTGAACTGAACTACAACAAATGCTCCAGATACCAACATTTCTTGGCCAAAGCTAATTATTTAAGCAATGCCTCATATTAGGCATAAGAGCAACCATTGATACAGTGCATTGAACCTTTCAGGTAAATTTCTTGCAAAAAAGAAAAATCTAGTTCTCAATGCTGCACAGGCTGACTTATTTAATTATACCAAGACTATGCATAATAATTAAATATGCATTCACTCTTCATTTCAATTATAGATAAAAAGTTAAAAAGATAATGCAAATCTCACTCAGATTTTTAAGTATATTCTTTTTTTCCTTGAAGCAAAAGTTTTGTTTTAAATTATTCTTAATAGCTCCTCCTCAAAGGTCAGTTTCAAATTTTGAGCTGTTTTACTGGTTACTTATATACAGCACCATACTACTCTGTTTTAAAAAAGGGAGGAGAATAATTTAAAATTTAATTTCAGTGAATGTCTAGCCAAGTTGCTTTCTCAAGCCATACCATTAAAGTCAAAAGATCACCATAATGGTAACAGGGTTTTTGTTGTTGTTGTTTTTGTTTTTTAATCCCAAGAGAGATTTATTTTCATGAATCTTTAAACTGTAAGGTTCAGTAAACCTGACAGAAGATAATTAATTATAAAATGACCTATAATAAGGAAGAGGCAATTACATTAAATATTCATCTCAAAGAAATTAAGCAAACATTGTAACAACAGAATATCCACTATATGGTTTAATACATTGACACATTTCAAAAAATATTTTGGGGTATGTTTGAAAGGGAAGACCACAGATTTTAAAATCAATTTCAGTTATAAACTTATTCCTCTAAAAGAAAACAAGGTTTCTCCAAATTCTTTAAAACAGCGTTTTCTATTTCTAGAAATAAAAATATTTTCTTCTTCCTATTATTCTATTAAATAATTTTCTATTACTTAATAAAAGTGACCATCTTTTTAACTCAGAAACATACAAATTTATTCCAACTTTTCTGATGAATTCAGTTATTTAAAACACACCTCCATGTCAATCATTGCAATATGTTCAGATTATGTTCTCTCTTCAGTTCTCTCTTCAGGAATCTGTGCACTTGGAGAAATTCAAGCACATGCATTATTTTATGTTGAGCTAAAGTTTAGGTACATAGCACTCAATGTAATGCATCTAGTAACTTCAGGCTTCACTATTTTAGAAAGATGGAAGATGTCCATTGGGGACAAAAGTTGAGCTGGCATTTGTGAGATAAGGCACTCAAAGATTATAATGCATTAATTTGCTTAAAAGGGACTCATTTAAATCAGGTCTTTCTTCTGGGGTGGCTAAGGGATTCCCCAGTTAAAGTAAGAATTCTACCTTTTAAGTTATATACATATGTGCATGTATATATGTAGAGAATGCTACTGCTTCAAGTTATACACAAAACTTTTATTCACAATATTACAACACAACTTGCTCAGACAGAAGTTTGATTCCTACGCTTAAGCTCAGAGCCCCTAAGTAAAGGTTATTTCAAAAGATTTGACTATCCATGTTTTTCAATTGAAGACAGTGACTTCCTGTTACTGTCCAGGAACAAGGGTGATCAAATGTGTTCAAAATCGCATTTTCTATTTCTTTCTTGACTCTGAGATCTAGATGCCTAACTCCATCATAAGTGTTTGGGAGAAAATATTACAAATTTAAGAAGTGAAAGTTAAAATGGTTAATTTTGACTTGAACACTTTGAACATTTTGGCTTTCAAATATGGAAATCATAGACAGCACCACACCAGCTTCTCTAATAACAGCTTGATCCTATAAGCTCATTCCCCAGCGACCTCAGCGTAGAAAAGCTCTGAGGTATTAAGTAATAAGCAGCCAAAAATTATTCCACACCTGTAGAGTTACAGGATTCCTGCTTTTTAAAGAAAATGCAGAATATGGATTTATTCAACTCCTTTTCCTTCCTCCTTCTCAAACGAGACAGTTTAATCGTGACCTGGCACATCGCAGCCGCTTGGAATCTGATGCTATTCCCAGCACTGATCAATCAGGACCTAGAGACGAGATGGACGCACTGAGGCCCCTGCAGATTATTTTAAAGCGCAGGCGCCGGCTCGCGGGGAGCTGGCAGGGGTTTCCTTCCCCCGTATTGTTCTGCTCGGGGATCCGCAGAGACTCCTCGCAGATGCTGAACGCTCGACTGCCCTGAAACCAAACCTTTAAAAGAGCAAAACCAGAGTGTGATTGAATGGAGCTGCGAAGCGGAGTGAAGACAGCTTCCAGCGAGATTCTCTAAAACGCAAAAACAGGTTTCGTGTTTTGCCGTGACACACACACACAGAAGAATAAGAAAACACAACTCCACAAGTTTGAGTGTTTTCCAATCTAGGTAGAAACCATTTCTCAGCATTATGTATAGGTAAGCAAGCTGAATACTGATGGTAACACTTTTCACCCTCACGTGCCTGTTTCTTACTTGTGAAGCAAGAATGCAGATCTAAGAATAAATAAATAATAACCATTAAAGAGGCAGCTGCTGAATATTCAGAAATGATAATGACCAGAATATTTCTCTCCCTTCTACACTGCACCAGGAGTTTAACTGAAGAGAGAAGGATTTTCCCTGACTCCCTGAACACCGTCCAGCTGGTAAGCGTGCAAGAAGCCAACCAGCATATCAGCAAAAGCCAAAGCATTTGCATGGTAAAGAGGATGCCATCCGCTAATATAAAGCAATAATAATAAAGTCTTCAGTTGCTGAACGCTTTTGGTTGGGGTTAAAGAGAAGGTCGGGCAGCACTCACGGGCCCAGGGTGGGATTTAATTTCCTATTAATTCCCCCTTCAGCCCCATAAATCACCAGGCAGGGTGTTATCACAACGCTGCCCGCACCAGATGAGGCGGTGGGAGCTTCCAGGAGCCTCCGGAGACCCTCGGGAGCCGCGCGGCAGCTCGTGCGGCCTGCGCCGCCCCTCAACGGGCTGCCCCGTGCCAGGGTGGCCAGCGGGAACGCGGTGCCACCATTAGCTCACACTGCAAGGGGCACCTCACACCGGGAAGCTCCCGGGGCCTCCCAGGAACGCCACTCCTCAGGCCCAGAAACACAGATCTGAGGATGAAGCTCTGATGACCTGCAGGGCCATTTGGGAAGTATTTTCCTCTTAGTTGTGGCAAGCGCCTTCCTTCTCAGCCCCTCTTTAGGAGGCTTGTGCACATCAGCAGCATCTGTAGATAAGTCTGGTGGGTTTTTCTAAGGCTTTCCACTTCACTCAAACTGACTTCTTCATGTGGAAACAGAGATAGAGAGAGAGCACTTGCAGCTTTCCCTTTCCTAACTGGAGGCACAGCCTCTGTAAATGAGGCAAACATTACGACAGAGTAATCAAGTGGTGCATCACACCAGGGCCACCATTAAACAGAGCTCGGATTACATTTTCCTTTCTAAGCATAGATATAAGATATATACATGTAGATATATTAAGTATATATATCTCTCTTCAGAATAATACAAAAGATAACCCCAGTAAGCAACCCGAGATACAAGCCCAACAAAGCTCTGTAGTATGTTAGCAGCAATTTTCCTTAGCTCACAACCTCCAGAATGCCACTTTTAATGGGGGGAGAAAAAAAAAAGAAAAAAAAAAAGAAGAGCATTGGTAGCTCATCTCATCCCTGAAAGACTAAACTACATCAACCATCAAAAGAGAACAATAAATGCCTTCTGTAATAAATATGAAGCTACCCCTTAACAAGCCTACACATTTTGTATTTCCAAGATGTTTTCTTGGTAAACATCAGAGTTTGGCTCATATTTTCCAAACTAATTCTTATATTGCACATCACCTGAGCAACAGAGGCCAAGCAAGCAAAAGAGAGCAGCAGACATGTAATGACAATATGAAAGTTGGGAACACTGCGGGTAACTTAATACAGCTAAAGAAATACTGACCACAGAGAACTAGCGTGAATGTGAAATCCTGCCAAAACACTGCCAAAACTCTCAAGTGTTGACATATGAATAAAAAGCAAGAATATGCTATACCAGTTAATTAAAAATTTAAGTCAAAAATTAAAGTTACTATGGAAAGAACACAGTGGCTTAACTTTTGAGAACTGCTCAAAATGCACTCTCCTTGTTATAAGAAAAAATTAAAATAATTAACAATTAGAATTTGGAAACACTCACGACCCACTGTGCAATTCGCAGATGGCATATTACGGAGGAGAGGGGGAAGGAAGAACATAATTTTGTACTAACTTGTTTCTCTTAGGTTAAATTTTCCCTCGAGGTCTACACAGGAAAAACAGCATACAACATTCGGTTAATGAAGAGCTCTCAAACCCACGAGAGGCAAACAAGCTGGAGGTGAATCACAGTTTGAGTACTTCTCTCAAAAAACACTTCCTCTAATCTTATCCCAGTAGCTCATCCTCAGCTTTCTTAGGCTCAAGAAGCAAGAGACCTTTCTGCTGCTCTATGAACGATGCCCGGGAAAGCAGCAATATTAACACGTCCGCTGCAGAGCTGCCCGGATCCATCCTTGATGTCTGTCCCAGGAACACGAGGTGCCAGAATTCATTCCCGAGCGTAACTGGGCTGAGCCCCTCTCTGGTGGGCGTTCACGCAAATCCGCTGGCTGCAGCCCAGACACTATAAAAACAACGTGCTTCACACCACAAAACCACCAAATGTCTCTGCAAAAGCCAGTAGCAAGCAAGACCCACCAGTTCGGCACACGTGGATGACAAATGTTAAGCCACTGTTGGACACAGGGGGTCTGCATGACTTTCAGGGATTCAAAGAAGGGGGAAGAAAGTGCAGTAACAGCACATAAAATAAAGAAGGAGCTGAGGGATACTGCTGATCTTTACATATAACTTTACCTTAAATGGTGTCTGCTTTACAAGTTATCCTTAATTTTCAAGTTTCACTAATGGATATGACATCTCTGCCGCTGGTGACCACTGCAGTACAAATCACAAAGAGTGCCCAAATTCAAGAATGCCCAACATGTTAATCCAGAAGCATGGCTTGTGACACAGGGAAGCCTCTCCAACAGCACAGTGCTCCTGTGCTACACGGGTCTGCCCCTCTTAACCAAATGGCTGCTACAAACCACACGCATCTGAATTAGTTACCTCTTTCTGTAGCTGCTCCTGCGATACAAACACATTGTAAAACTCATCAGAGGTGAAAACATCAGGTATACTTTTTTAAATTTAAAAAGAGAAAAAAAAATGCATGTTTGTAGTTTTGTATATTCTGTTGCAAATACAACTTTACATGCTCTGAGACGCCGAAAGATTTATTGCTTCCTAGGAGAACTCAAGTCACTGCTGGACTTTAAGTGGTGCATTTCATTAATTGGTCAAATAATATGCTGCTGTAAAATACCTTTGTATTCCTCAAGTAATTTGCACATGCAAACAAAACGTGATTAATGTAACGATAGGTACAGAAAGCAAGTGAACCAGCTGGGCAGTGTCTGTCTTCATGTTGGTGCTATAGCATCTTTCTCTATTACGCACTGTTTTTCATTTACTACTACATGACAAGATTATTGCTTGGAACCACTGAGTATTGCCCTGGAATACTTATTTCCAGAGTTTCAGTAATGCCTTTCCTTTCCACAATACAAGTATTATATTAATCCTCCTCAGCCACTTTGCAACAGGAGAAAACATACAGTTAATTTCTTCCAGAGCTGCAGGACTGATACCTGCAGTGGACGATCTGCTGAGTGGTGAGAGATTTCCCTCGGAGGGTCGATGATACCCTGTGCTGCCTCTATCTTATCCAAAAGGCACGGGAGGAAGGGCCTCCAGATAGTCAGTGTCCAGGTGGACTTGAGATGGGATTTTGCCTACAGCCGATGATGCAGCTTTTTCCAAGTGTCTCGACTTTCTTTACCTTAATGAAATTGGCTCATGGAAGAACATCCATAACCCGAACTTCATTAGACTTAGATGGACAAAATTGACGTCATGACTGCTGCTTTCCCCTGCTCCTCCCTTCCCAAACTCGCGCTCCGGCTTCTGGCCCAGGCACAGGCTGCGAAAGCAGGTGAGTGTTTCTCTTCTGGACAACACAGCATCCACTTCGGAAATCACAGTGTTTGCCTAGCTTCGCGAGGCCTGACTTGGATTAAACAAGTCAGCCTCGCTGTGTGGGAGGTCTCGAGGGAGGAAGCAAATAGCTTCAATTCTTTATCCTTGTAAATTGAATTCAGACTAGGTGAGCGTGATCCCAAGGAAGTTTGAGAGACAGACCGCATGCCCAAGAAGGAAAATTAATGGGCAAATTTCTTATGCGTCCAGGAAGAGCAGGCCCATTAGAAAGCCAGAAGATGAGGAAGGCTGTGTGATCAGGTTACAGACCATACCCCGAACTCCCAAGACACCTTGAGAAAGCAAATAGTATTTTGACATGTATCAAGGTGAAGTGCAAGGAGGACATTTTACGTTACTCGCAGAGAGAGCAACGTGCCATATACCGGTATGTTCAACACCGGGCTTGCTGGCGTGATTTAACAGGCAGCTCTGCTGGAAACGGTGAGGAGTTTCTCTTCACACAGCTTATGCAAAGCAGTTCCTCCGGATAGCTAATTTTAGACTGAGGACACAAAGATGCTAATTGCTTATGTTTATTTTTACTTATTAATTTAATAACAGCAAAGACTCACATTTGCATTCGAAGTTTCAGCTGCTCCTGAACACAGATCGAAGGAGAACCACATAACATGCAATATGCCTTGAAATTTAAATACTAGCATAAATTTTATTTATTTCCCTGAACAAGTGAGACTTTCCAAAATCCTGGAAACTCTCCAGGAGTCCAATTATCATAATAATGCATTAGTGACATAATGAGGCCTCAATCTTTTTTTTAAACTATCAAAATTGTTGCCAAAACTACCACTGCCCCCAAAATTGACAGGGTTTCTAACTTTTATCTCTGCCTTCAAGGTCTGCATTGCTTTTTAGTTTGCCAGCTCTAAGGCGAGTAACTTCAGAGTCAAAGAGAATAAACTCTACAGGGTTAGTGCCGTGGTGAGCACAGCCAGAACAACCCGTGCCACTTACACTTTATTCCTTCCTACTCCTCCCCTTTTTTTTTTTTCTTTTAAATCATACAGACACTAGAAAGCAGGTCTAAAAACATTGACAGGCACTGAAACTACCTCTCTCTCTTACTGAAACTCAGGCACAATGACTTGGCTCCAGGGTCTCCAAGAATCCCCTGGGCTGCCCAACATGACCCGGCCTGAACAGCATTCACCTTCCAAAGCCCATTTCAGAGCCCATCTCTGTGAAGGGCATGCAAGGAAAGCTGAAATCTTTTTGTCTTATACCCACTTACTCTCTAATTAGCTCTGCTGAGATTCTCCAGAACAATAATATCACGCTGATATGCCTCTCGGTTTCATCCTATTGTCATAACATAATTGTTCAAATTTACAATGAACAGTGGCTGGGATGCACTCCAGGTCATTACTGCATCCAGCTCAAACCCGGAATGAGCTATCCCCATTACAGCAATGTTCCTTTGCAGCTCTCCTGCTCTCTCTGTTTATAATACTTTAAGATTAACTCTGTAAGACTCGCTTTCTTCCAGCAAATTCAAATTTAACCTAGACTTTTTTTTTGTTATTTGATATAATTCATTAAGTCAATAGGTGTTTAACCTGCTTCTTGGACTTGCACAAGAGTTTAATCTGTTGGAAGAACATTTTATACAACCCTGATTATTATTCAATCACATGACAAGTAGCAATGAAATGAGAGCTCTTTTGCCCTCTCTGAATGAGATTACAAAAAAAAGCATATTTGAAAGTTTCAAAGAAGAAATTGTACTGCCTTAGAGGGAAAACATACCGCAGTCTTTATCAGCTGCACGCTCACTACATTATCTGCTCCCACCATACCTTTTCCATTATAATTCGTTATATATTCTTCTTTTAAAACATACTGTACACAAGCAACTCATTATAGCATGCAAATTCTTTGGTTGCCAACCTCATTAGTGTGGGTGAATTGTATTAAGTGATGCTGCTTTCCTCACTTGCTAAATGAAGAGTATTAAAATAATCCATACAAAGAAAGAACGAGGCAGGTATTAAACAAAGAACCAGAGCCTCCTTTTGCAATTCAGCAATTTGGGATCACCTTTGCTCCTGACAATCTAGTTCACAATGACATGTTTAAATACCTGGATGCAGCAAGGAAATTAAAATAGCTCCAAATCCTATATAGATTTTCATTGCCAACAATCCCTCAGAAATGCGAAGGCATCTAAGCAGGGGACAGGGAACGCGTGTGCGCCCGTGCATGCCCACATGCATTTTAATTTTCTGTCCTGATCTGCATAAACGCAGCATAAGGAAGAGAAGGCCATAAAGGCATGTGAGGTTTGCAAAGGGTCTACTTAAACCACGAGCATCAGCCACCTACGCATGGAGGCTACGCTGGCGTCTCCAGGCAGGAGCAATTCCTGCACAGCCTGCTCCTGCAGCATGCTGAAATCAAATTAAAACTGAGAGTCTACTTACAAAATGCACAACAGAGGCCAACCCAACTGATTTAAAGCCTCAAAAATTTTGCTGCTGCTAACTGGATATTTGCATGATAAATGCCAATACTGTTTTGACAATTGTGTTGAGCCTTAAATACAAATCTAAGTCTGCTGCATGATTTAATCTGAGCAGCCAATGGGAAAGTCTACATCACATTTCAACTTTACATGGATCTTTATCTAAGAGGGCATCGTATTTTTCCTCAAATATAATTCATTTAACAGATTTCCCTTTCATTCTCAGATATGGCCATTATCAAGTGTTTTTATGTGTATGTGTGTGCGCACAGCGGGTGGAGAGGAAGGTGGAATTCACAAGCTCATAAACACTCGTGGATCCTCTCTTGTGAAGGAAAGAAAGGGTGTAATATGTGGACTCTTGGCATCAGCCGACCAACAGCTGTGGAAAGCTAATTTTATTTGAAACCCACTAGGCAAATATCCCTTCCGTCTCCAAAAGATCCATCAATTCATGCACGCTGAACAAGCTGCTGCAGACAAAGGAAGGCTGCTTGTGCTTACAGGGTGCAGCGCATGTGATTCCAGTCATGTGTCAGTGAAACAATCCAACTCATATCCAATTCAATGTTTTCTCAGAGACTTTGTTTATGCAAATTTTAATTAATTATTTAGCAAAGTTATTTGTGCCATTATTTAGCAAAGTAATGTAAAAACAAGAGGAAATCTGCAGAAAGTTTAGAGCATACTAATACAAAACATTATTAGATTACTGTACAGGATGAAAAAAACAGAAGCATTGACTATTTGGTATCATAATAATCAGTGATTTGCTTCAATTTTTCAGATTCAATGACACAAAATATTACAGAAATACCACTGTAGGAACTTGCCATAAAGCCATAAGCAAAGCCCCTGCCTGCTTGTTATAAAGACACAGCAAAGCTTCACATGGAGGAAGAACAGGCTTCAGTTCATCAGAGGACACATCAACTTTTGTCTGTATCTTAGGAGAAGATTAAATAGATTCTGTTACATCTAGAAATAAAAAATGAGGTAATTGATTATTTTTTCAATATGGAATCAACCATTAGTCTGGGTATTGAGTAAGGAAGTTAAAGATACCAAATAAAGATGACAATTCTTACACACTTTCTACTAATCAAGTCTGCTACTCCAAAAAAAGCTGACCTCAGTGGCTAAGCAAATCACTGTCTTCTTACTGGAAAAGAAAACAATCACATTTTATGGGAATGGCAATTCTTTTGTATAGTTTGTCACCTCTGGGATAAAAATATCCCCTCATATTCTGAAGTAAACAAAACCACAGACTTCCTAACTTCAAAAGACGAAGTATCTACCAGGCAAATGTCACATTTGGGCCTTGAATCTAAAAATTAAGCTAGCACAGCAAGAAAGAGACTATCTCTAAAATAGGAACTGATTGTCCAGGTATCACTGACAGTCTTGAATGACACACAGGTAACTGTGTACTTTTGTTCTGATAAGCTACAAGAATATAATTGAAAAATACCCAGACATAATACAATGCCTAACTAATTAAATTAAAAAAAAAAAAAAAAGCTGGTTCAAAAATAAAATGTACTTGATAAAATCCAAGCTCGTAACAGCAGGTTTTCAGTAAGAAATATTGCATAAGGCTTGGTAATCTTCAGTACACTTAAGCTTAACAATGGTTATATTCTTAGATGCTTCTTAGTCTTCAAACATCCTCATTTAATTAAAAAAGAAAGAAAAAAGAAAAAGAAAAGTTTCTTCTTAACTGCTTTATTGTAATTAACTATACTGCAGTTCATAAGGCTCACTAATAAAATGCACAGCTGGAAATGGCCATATTCCAATGTTCTGCTATCATCTCAAAGGGCCCATGATTCAACCAAAGGCAGTAGAGCTCTAAACCAGGTACCCAACTCAGTGAACTCCCTACCTTCATCTCCCTCTTCAGCTGGGAAGACACAGAAATGCATCTTCTGTTCTCTTCCTCCTGTTCCAGCAACAGCAACAGCTTCCAAAATTCTTTCCAAAAGTCACAGATTTATCATATGTGAAACAACAGCTGTCAGCGCCTGGTTATATATTCACTAGATACGATGCTCTGAGTGCACTTCTAATTCTTTGAAATTTTAAAATTAAGCTGAGATTTTAGTATCCAAAAATACAATTTAAGAAATTTTTACTGTTTTAGTGTTTTTACTGTTTACTTTTTACGGTTGTTTTTTTTTAAACTAAAGTTTACTTTACTTTTTACTGTTTCAGTGAACTGTTAGTTCATCTCTCCACCTTCTCATTCACCTAACCATCCATTTAAAGATTAATCTACACATTTTATCCTTTTTCTTTAAGCCTAAGATGTGGCAATGACCAGTGTTCATGCAGACAAATGTTTTATTCTGTTGACTTGACTGCTGGTCAAATGCTACCTCTAGCGCTCACCTAGAGAGCCACAAGAATTAGCTGTTCTTAGCTGCTGGGGATAGCAGATGGTAACATTAAATATCTGGGGTTTTTTTGGTAGCTATTCTACTCAGGTGT
This sequence comes from Nothoprocta perdicaria, assembly GCF_003342845.1. Taxonomy (NCBI): domain Eukaryota; kingdom Metazoa; phylum Chordata; class Aves; order Tinamiformes; family Tinamidae; genus Nothoprocta; species Nothoprocta perdicaria. The sequence goes on along the minus strand of NW_020455877.1, from coordinate 1,298,963 downwards.
TACTTTCATGGATTCGCCTGACAGAGTCGTTCTTATGAGTCATATCTTTCAAGTCATTCTTTTAAGCTGTATCTTGACACATATCAGTGACCATGCTGACACAACCTGATCATGATTGCATGGCATTTTATGCAGGAGTTGGAAGTCAAAACCCAAAAATAGATATTCTGACAGAAACATAAGTATTATTCAGTCTTTGCCCCAGGTTACTATCAGTAGACATTGTGAGTATTTGATAAAGGAACAAAAACAAAATCTGCAAGGCACTATACCAGAGTTAAACACTGCAGGTTTACATAGGGTTTATACAGACAGGAAAAGGGTGATAGGTTAAAATGTTTACTCCATCTACATTTAATTTTAGGAAATTTCATACGCTACGAGGCCTCCACATTCTGATGTTAAAGAGCAAAGCAGCAGTCCTCCAGCCGATGCTGAGAGCAAACCTGCAACGAACACGATATGCCCAAGAGCTGAGGGCAGGAGCAGCCAGGCACTCGTGCAGCCCGGTGAGGGCCGCTTCGTTCAGCCAGGCTCCATGTGCAGAGCGTGGGTTTATGAAGACCGACCTTGCGGTTCGGTGCCACCTGTCAGGGCTTCATTCTTACCACTTGCTTTGCCTCAACAGCTGACCTTGAGATGCAACCCTGCCTGCAAGTGATTATTTCTAAGCCTCTAAATATGGAAGCACTCTCTGATGCTTTCTTTTTTTGGTTTTTATAGAGTAAGATGCACAAAGGGGCAAATACGAGCTATTGAACAGAATTTATAAGGTCAGTGCAAACCTAGGAGCACCACCTTAGACAAACTCCTCCGTATCTATGAACTGCAGACCATGTGCCAAAAAAGGTCCCATCTCTTTTCATCTCTTCTGCACAAAGCTACTCAGCCTATCACCAATAAGACTCAGGAATATCTTAAAGTTTGCTTTAAAAAGATGCTCTGAGAGGCATCACGCGCTACAGAGGCCCTTCTGCCTCGGCCAGGCAGTAAGGAGAATAGACCTTCCAAGATCTTAGGGAAGGCAACAACCTTTCATGCTCTGCTATTATTAGTAGTAGTAGTGTAGGCCAGGAATTACTATTAGGTCAGGAAGGAATTTTAGATTAATTTTGATTAACAAAGGGAAGAAAGAGGGATTTTACCTTCTTCACCACAAGCATAAAGAGGATACCCAGGTGTTTCTAGTGGCAGTAGGTTTTTCAAGCTGATGTGTCCTGCTCATATCCCTAGCATCTTACCAAGTTATCACACCTGAGCCGCAATAAACTGTTTTCCCAAGTCAGCCTGGCAAAGAGCTTGGGAGATGTATAGATACAGACTTTTCCACCTTGCTATTTAACACTCTGCATGATATGAGTATTTCGAAGTAGAACTCCACGATGAAACAAAACTCTACAGAGATGCTTTCTCCCCTATTTCTCTTGGCTGAAGCAAATGACTCCTACCCAAGCCTCAAAATCCCGAAGAGATGTAGCGAACAGCTCAGAGCCTATGGTTTGTGGCTGTACACTGGTACGTGCAGCAAATGAATCCCTCCAGAGCAGCCATCTACCACGCAGCAGCACTTGCTGTTGCAGTAAACATGACTCTAGTCCAATATTTCCAGCAAGAGAAACCAGCCATGAATGCCAGGGTTCACTGCATCTTCAGCTTGCAAAACTCAGCAGATCTGGGGTTTGTAGACTTTACACAACTACTATTTTTTTTTCCTCTTTTGGAAAATTCATTGCCTGGTTTATTTTGAATCTGAATGTTTCCACACCACAACAGCACTGGGTAGCATAAACCAACTACAGGCTAAGAATTATCACCAATTAAAAAGAAAAATGCATAACTACTTCCTGAAGATACTCAACACGTTGCTGTAGATTAGCAATTTTAGCCATGAATTGACCCATCTGGTCACTCAAAAGGAGAAGAAAATGGTCAACAGCTACTGACTCACTGCCACACAGAATCAGAGGATGAATTGCAGCGCATTTTCTTTATTAAGAATCAAAACGGGAACTCATTTTAGGCCTTCATTTTTTAGAGTGGCACTCAGAAACCCTACACTATTTTTATGCCTATTTTTATCCTTTTTCCAATGCACATCTGGTGTCCAAAGACCGAGAATATGAATTATGTGGTAGACTGATTAAGGCTGCAACATAGACAAAAAGCCTTCAGTAACACTGCTGATATTGAAAATTAAGCTTAACATTTGAATGGCATCTTAATCAGCCCTATCAGCAAAATGCACAGTAAATGATAACCACCTCTTCCACCCTCATGATTTTTAACAGTCTAACGTCTTATTTTAGCTTTGTTATCCCTTAGTAGATCTCTGAAATGAAGTAAATTACAGGAGAGGTTAAAAAAGGTTTTGTTTTTATTCTTCAAAAATATATTTTTTGAAGAATAAAATATTTCCTATGCATATTGTCCTCTCAGTCACTGCAGAGTATTTCTGTTTAAACAATATCATGTTTAAAATCGTGGACTTCACTCAGCCCTCGGCCAAGCGAAAAGGCAACTCTAATTACTCCAAGGCAACACCATGCAAAGATAACACTTCCAGAAGATAATCAAGAATATCTGCCTACTTTCACACATTGCACAGAATACTGCAATTATTCATAGCCTACAGGCATGCCCTCCTTAACTTTTATGAGGACAGTAGGAGCAGACATGCCCAAGCCCAAAGATCACCACCAAGCACACACTAACACTGACTGACTTGAGTAGTCACCTGGCGAGAGCTGTAGCTTGCTGAAGTGTCTCTATGGCCTCTTAATTATCATGTATTTTTTAAATTGTTCTTAACAGAACTCATATATTAAGGCTATGACTTTATGAAACTCCTAAGCTCCCTGAATAAAATCCAGCAAGCACCCTGAGCATTTCAGAAATGCAAGTTCTGCAACGAAACAAGTGGAGGATCTCCAGCCTCTGAATGCCTTCTAAACACAGGGCTTGGAATAACAAATGAGAAGTGGCTGCCCTTGATTTCATTTTTCATCTGTTTAAACCAATGGTGAAACTCAAAAAGGAAATGATACGCTAGGTGGTGATTTTATGCTAATTTTAAAAAGGAAAAAGCATTCAGAGGTACAGACAGAACTTAGTTACACTGACAAAAGAGAGGAGGAATAAAAAAAGCTTTATCATTCTAATAATTTTCTGATAAAAGTTCTTTTTTTAAGAAGATTTTATTCTGTCACCGAGGCTCAAATGTCAGTGACCGGGAAAGTGCCAAAAAATATTTTCAAGGTCTTAAACAAAACATACATATGTCTAAATAATCTCACAGATACTCTAAAAAGACATTTTTACGGTTTGTGTTTATTTGTTTTTGCGTTACAGAATTCTTCGGAAACTGGTTGCTATTGCTCTCTTGAATTCTTTCCTTGGTATCTGTATTTTAATTAAATATTTTTCATTCCATACTAAATCAAAACACTTTATTTCTGAAATCGGTTCTGCCAAGCAGCCAAAGGTCCCTTGCCCAGCCAAAACAGACAAAGAACTTGTTGTAAACAACTAATGCTAATCTTAAACTCACCATTTGCAGAACTGTTGCATCAGCAGAAACATGCTTTAAACATAAGTCTTAGTTCTGCCTTGATCTGTTCTTCCCTGTGCACTAGCTTTGGAATTTAGAATAATGATTACATTTACACTCAAAAAAACCCACAAATGTGTTAAGCGATTAACTTTTGAATGTGATTTATAATGGGATTACCTTCTGTGTACATTTACTGAATAGTTTACAATAGACTCTACAGAAACATTAGAACACAATTTGATGTGCAATTTTATGGAAAGCCAAATTTTAAGGGCTTTAGCACATATCAAGTTTCCTAAACTACATGAAAAAAATTTGTTAAAAATTCTGATCTCACAGAGCAGGTATCTGGATTACAGCTTTGCTACTGAGAGCCTTCACTTCAGAAGCAAACTGCAAAGAATCAGAAGGATTTTTGTCCAAAATGAATAGAGATGAAAAGGTATTGTTTCAAGGTAACGAGCATGCCAAGGTAAGCAAAGGCCTGAAATAATTTATTTATTTTAAATCCTTTGTTATTGTAGGCACTTTTACGCACTGCTCATCATACACACCCGGCGCTTAAGTGTGTGCACATGATTTTTCTTTATTTATTTAACTTTAAACTCAGAACAGATTCTCAAGATGAGAATTCCCAAAACTAAAAACTTACTGTGGCATTTCAGAACAGCAAGCACAAATACAGCAGTCCATCCCCATTTTCCCATGAGGAGCTCTGCAAAACCACTTTGAAACTTTGCTCTTTAACTGTAACCCTGTCTATTTTACTTCTGGAAATATTTACTGGAATACTCCTAAATCAGATGAGTTTTTCTGCATCAGTTTTCCCCTGCTTCACACCCTCAGTGCCCCCTATGCCATCTACAAGTTCTTCTCCTCTCTTCCCATGCCAAAGGCCTAGGTTAACACAGCTATAGGAAACCACCTTCCCCTCCACCCTCTTTGTTTTCTTACCAACAGATGCAACACCGATTCCTGGAAAGACAAGGTCAATGGGAATGAGAGGGCAGCAGAGGGGAGCAGGATGCCTTTAGTGCACCCGGAGAGACAGAAGGAAAATGCTGATTCCGGCCAAGTGTCAAACAACTTCATGCACAGGATACAGAGCAGTCATAATCCATCTCACTGCTGTAACTTCTACACATTGCCTTATAAAAGAAACCAAATATCCATTATATTCAACTGCTATCATGGAAAATATTCAAAATTCACTAATTCCACCAACATTAAGTATTTTAGTAGTGGTACCTCCTTTGTATTTCACCAACTGTCAGGCGATGTTACTGGGCATCTCAGGCAACACATGATGTGTTCACATGTGAACACATGCACCATTTACACTACGGTACAGCTGACAAAATGTGCATTTGCCCAGGTCTCTTAAAAGCTCTCCTGAATAAGAGCACGACCTTGCATTTGTTGCAACTGATACAGACCAAATTGTGACCGACCGATACGCAACTCCAGAGGGCCACATTTCATTGCGGGGCTGTTTGTCACACCGTGTATGTCCTTGGGTTCTCTTATCTACTGCAGGTGTCACTTTTTCCTGTGAAAAGGACAGGGAAGAAAGAGCTATAAGCAGAACACAGCAAACGGTCAAAGATTAAAGCCAGCATCCACTTGTGCACTTGCCTGTGCACAAGCAAGCAGCTTGGGAATCCTATACAGTAAATGACTAGCCCTTCTCTTCCTAAACATATTATTTCCAAATAATTCAAATTATTACATCCCAAAGGTTTTTGCACAATGGCTACACGCTTCTATTCTGCAAGGTTACATGAGAAAAAAATGTACCCGCCCTTAAGCTTTCAAGGAAGGAAGTCATTATTTAAAAGATGAAAAGCACTATGTAGGGCTTAAGGAGGTTCAGTAATTACATCCTTGAATGTATTTTTTCAGTTGTACACCATCTCTGAATTGTGAAGAGATTATTCCCATGCTACAGATTGAGGCTGGAATGGAGCCAGATTTGCCATCCATTCATATTACTTCATCTAATAAACCAAATTTTATTTCAAGGTAAATAACAGCAACACACGCTGGAATGCAATATTGTCACTATTTTAGCTTCAGAGGGCAAAGAGAAAAATACTGTTCACTACATTTGCTTGACAAGAATTTTCAACACCTCAATATCCACAACCTACTAAACAAAACGGCAGTTTTACCATACTCTAAAATTAACTGTGAGTCATATCAACACTCAGTAACTTCTTACTACTACATCCATTGTCAGCACGTAGGAAAGGAAATTTCACTTAAGATCAGTCCTTGCACTGTCAATATATTTCAAGTGTGTTCAAGGTTGCCCTAAGCTTTTCAAGATAAACCAGCACTGCAGCTCATTTCAGCTTTACAGATTGAGAATATGGCTGAGGTTGGAAGGGACCTCTAGAATTCATCTAGTCCAACCCCCTGCTCCAGCAGGGACACCCAGAGCACGGGACACAGGGCGACATCCAGGTGGGTTTGGAAGATCTCCAGAGAAGGAGACTCCACAACCTCTGGCACCCTGCGAAGCCTTCATTCCTCTGTTTTAGCCTTCATTGCAAGAGGAAGTGACAGTATCCTTGGCTACAACCTCTCTCGTAGACTACGCAAAAGATTTCCTGCAAAAGATCTTATCTAACCTCTTTTGATGTAGCCTGCTGAAATATGTCATTACATGATGCACAGCATTTCTTGTTTCTGTTAATCCAAGGTTACGTGGTTCATAGCATAAGGGATCAAAGAGATGAAGAGATCACATGTTACTACAAAGGGGAGAAAAAAGACAAATTTCTTAAATTGTTATCTACAGCTCTTTCTATTGATTATGTGCTACTATATCAAGGCTATTATCCCAACTTACAAATTAAAATAAACAATATGCACTTCTGATTTGTTCTTCTCTCGTACATACAGTAACAAAGGGACAAAAAGAATATGGCAGTTTATGATACATGTGTGGGCTAATATAAAAGGCCAAAATAATAATGAAAGTTATCGACAATGCTTATATTATCATCAGCTCAAGACAAAAAGCTCAGCAGTGCTTATTAGGCAATGTAATAGGAGACTAGCAAACAGGATCAATACCCATCATCTCAAACCCACTGCTCTGCATCTCATGCTGTCATTTTAGCTCCTACTGTAAGGGAGAAAATGCTGCTCAGATAAGCTAACATTTCTAGCAGGTTGCATCTTTCTCAGCTGACCTCCAGCCACTACACTACCCTCGCCCCCATCACTACTGTGCACACGGAGAGATTAGTGAAGGGGCTAGAGACAAATATCAGGTACCAAAGATTTACCTGCCATCAATCTGGACCTCCAAAACAGGAATTGGGGGAATATATTTAACTTTACATCCCCAATACATGCAAAGGCCAGTAAGACATTGTTTCTGTCTAACCCATTTCCTGCTAGTAGAGTTGAATTTGACTTTGATTGTAAAAGGCTCTGAAATATAAACTTGCAGATATTATGATTTCCATTTTGTCATGAAGTTGCACGCTGGAAAAATATTCATATCCTTAATTTATTAAATGAGTTATATGCCTTATAACCTGAACTGTATTACTTCTAACGTTTACATACAAAGCTTTATGCTTTACATATGTATGAGTACACATGTAAATAGATGCCCAAAATCTCTTTCCTGTGCATCTCAAGCACTGCAATCCTGAGGAGTAAAGTAAGGAGGTAAGAAACAAAGTCAGGACAGAAAAGAACTGGGCAGTGGGAACAGTGTTAAAATAATTCATGAACTTATTAGTTATTTCTTAAGTCACACTCCTCCACCAAAAACAAACACAAAAATCTTTCAATTTTTTATCTTAGAAAACATCAAGGAGTCGCTGCGACCAGTAAGATTTATTCTTAGGCCTCCAGCTGACGGACACGTCTATCAGTCTTGAAGGTGACATAAACTACAGATAAACTCCAGAATGAGCTCAGTTGGCTTTTTTTTTTCCTTACTTCTCTTCAAGTGGTTGGTTATACTGCTGAAGCGCAACTTCACTCAGACAGCTCCACTCATCATATGTAACTAAGTAAAATTCTCCCTCCATCTCCATCTCCTCAAACTTCCAATCTAAAAGCAAAACAGAAACATGCAAACAAAAAAAAAATCTACCAATTCAACCCAAGTTAGTTTAGGGCCATGCGATTCTAAAAGTTCTCTGGATAAAATTCCTATATTTTTTAGTTACTTTTCATCTATAAAGGGTCCCCTCAACTCTTTCCATCTTTACACATACCATAGGCACCTAGGCTTCCCAGCAAAGAGGGGTAACCAAAAGAGATTATTTTTTATGCATGCAAAAATGTCTCCAGTCTCAGAAACAGCATCCTCTGCACTGTGATGCAAGAGCACTAGTTTTAGTGAGCTCTTCAAAAATATAGTTTGGCTGTCTAAGCACGTGCTGTTTGTAAACACCTAAAGCACCTTTGATAGCTTTAGTATGTACTGAGAATTCTGCAAGAATATATATATATATAAAAAAAAATTATTTTATCTTGGTTCATGTAACTAGCTCCCTTCAATTATTAATTTAATTCAAAACTGATGAGTCCACTGGGAGCTGCAGAAACAGGAGAACATATTTTCCAGTCCATCAGTAAAACAAACGTGTGATTTCTGCTAGTTTCACAAACAAATCTGGAGGGACACAAGGAAGCAAAACCAATTAAATCCGGTCTCCTCACTGCAAATACCTTTGATAAGTAGACTTGGGGGAAAAAACAAGTTCTTATAAATATATTTTTTCTAAGTTATTCAGAATATGCAAGGCCGCTGAAACTCACAAAAGCAGTTATTTTACTGTTCATATGGATATTCACAAAATTATCAAATATTCCAGGTTGGAAGAGACCGTTGGACGCCAGCTGGTTCAGCTCCTGCACCAACCCAATTAAATTTCTTACTGGTTATATATACTTTGTTACTATCCAATATATCATAAGGGTTATTCATCAAAGAGAATGAAACTAATCCTTTCTAATAAATATTTCCTGATTTTTAGTAATGATTTGGATAATATAAACGAACATCTTAAAGTCATTCTATTTAGATGAGCTCACTGTGTTTAAAAAATGAAAGTGCAGCTAGGCCAGCTTGTATTTTTATGTTCACATTAGTGTATTGGACATAGCCTTGTCTTCAAAATAAGGCAGAGAATTAAGCTTTAAAAAAAGACTGCCTGACAAGACTGAGCAATGGCATCTGTAGCAGAACTAGCATGCTATCAACCAAACAGATTTTGCTCTCAAAGGCATTTGGCAAAGAGAATTGTGGTCTCCTGACTGGAGACCTGATCCTGACTGAGGATCAAAAATGAAAACCTCCTGAAAAACATCACACACACACACAAACACACACATGCAGGCAAAGCTGAATATACTTCTACAAACTCTCAAATCACAGCAAAGTTAAATATCATGAGACACAAAACATTCACTGAATCACAGAATGGCTGAGGTTGGAAAGGACCTCTAGAGATCATCCAGTCCAATCCCCTGCTCCAGCAGGGACACCCAGAGCATGGGGCACAGGGCGGCATCCAGGCGGGTTTGGAAGATCTCCAGAGAAGGAGACTCCACAGCCTCCCTGGTCAGCCTGTGCCAGGGCTCTGTCACCCTCACAGGAAAGAAGTTCTTCCTCACATGSAGAKGRAACTKYCTGTBTTTYAAYTTRTWCCCATTGCCCCTTGTCCTATCACTGGTCACCACTGAGAAGAGTTTGGCCCTCTCCTCCCTACCTTCTCCCCTCAGGTACTTATACATATTGATTCGATCTGATCTCAGTCTTTTCTTCTCCAGAGAAAATAGACCCAGTTCACTTGGTCTTTCCTCATTGTTCAGTCTTCATTGTTCTACCTTAGACCCTCTCTAGAATTTCCATGTCTACTGGGGAGCCCAGAACTGCACACAATATTCCAGGTTGAGGAGAGGGGCAGGATCCCCTCCCTTGACCTGCTGGCAACACTCCTCCTGATGCAGTCAGGATCCAATTGGCCTTCCTGGCCATGAGGGTACTGCTGGCTCATGGTCAATTTGGTGTCAGCCAGGACTCCCTGGTCCCTCTTTGCAGAGCTACACTCCAGCAGGTCAAGCTCTAATCTGTCCTGGTGTCTGAGGTTATTCCTGTCCAGATGCAGGACCCTGCACTTGTCCCTGCTGAACCTCGTGAGATTCCTTTCTGCCCAACTCTTGACATCGAATTTCCTTATGATCCCTTAGAAAAGACTAAGCCATCTGCTTAGTCAAAAACCAATCATAATGAGATTAAATGGAACAGAATGATATTGCATGAGATCTTATGAATAATACTTAGGTATTATAGACCAGTATTTTGCACCAGTGGTTGGGCTCAGGATGACAGAAAGCACTGTAAAAATTGTAAATTTATCCCCAAACAGTCTAGGATGTCATTTACATACTGTTAGGGGAAGACACAAGATGAAAAGGAAAAAGTGAAGAAATCGTTTCAGAAAGTGTAAGAAAGCATTTCTGCCAGTTTTACATAAAATGGCATAAAACAACACATACAACTACCTGGCTAGATAAGTAAAGACGACTCTCTGCTTTGTTATCTCCAAATCATATGAATATGTATCTGTGGACTAACTTAGGTTTTGACAGTGACTACAACATGTTCATGCTCTTCTAGAATCTCAGCACATCACAGCAAACATTTTAATCCATAATACAACTTATTTTCTTAGCATCATGAGTAAAATCTAAGGAAGCTCTGTAGAAATTAATGTTGTGCTGCAACATTTAGTCAAGAATTTGGCCATAAAGTGTTACTGTGCCTTTCTGGTAACATGTATAGAGATGTTTGGCATTAGCCATTATATGGAAAAATTAAATTTCTATCCTTCAGTGTGTACATTTAAGAAGATAACAGATGCTGGACTACACCATTGCAAATGTTATCCTCCATGTTTTGTAAGCTTTGGATTCTCTCATTCAACATGCCTCAAAAAAAAATGACAGGAAACATGCAACATCAGCACTAATTCTGCTCTGTGGCTGCTTCTGGCCAAAAGCCCTTCTAAAATAGATAGTCTAGTTCTTGCCTAAAAGTACAATTGATTTTAGCAAGCTTTTGTTTAAGAAAAGAGAGAAGTGACATTGGTTTTGTGTTGTTAACATCTTGCACTATCATGAAGCAAAAGCATATTAGTAACAGAAAGATCTGCACAGAATTGCATGGCAAAACAGTATAGCTCATTGCTTCGTAGAGATCCTCTGTCTTCAACTTAGGCCATCTACTTCATTCTTCCTCTTCTATCGTACAGTATTTGATGTCAGTTAGTCCTGCATGAGCAGTGAATGCTAGTCAGTAACCACGGAGAAATGTAGTTTACATCGTGAAAACAGACACAAAAAACCACTGCAGTGCCTGCCTACTGAGCAATACTGAATCTCAGCAGTAGTCAATCTCATCACTAAAAGATTCCCTTCATTTTCCAAAATATATATATATATGCTCTTATCTTGAAACTTGGTTAAAAATGAAAAAGAGCTAAAGATCAGTGCTGCTGATGCACCTGCCTTTGTTTTCTTCCCCCGATTTGTGGAGTCCCACATGCACATTTTCCCAGTATTTAAAGGCTTCCCTTGACCCCTTATTCCATTTTCCATCCAGTGCCCCGGTGAGGGGAGCTGCTTGGACATCTCCTGGCCATTTCCACCTAGGAGGAGCCACGAGGCCCAGCAGAGCTGAGCGCGTCCTCGGGGCGCACGCGGCCCAGCGTGTCACGGATGTTGCACCACGCACACGGTCACGCTCATCTTCCCCTGCCAGGCAGCCCCAACGCACACAGCAAACAGTGGGCCAGGCTACCACACCCCAATGGGGCTTTCAGGGCAGCATGGATGAAACCTCCAAACTTCCCACTCCATGATGCTAATAAAAGGGAAGGAAAAAAGAACGGATGCAAATGAAATACTGAAGTACTTAATTCTCAAGAGTCAGTAGGATTACTGTTATGTTTTTTATCATCACAGAATTTCAGAAATAGCCCCAAACTGACAGCTCCATAGGACACCAGAACATCTGCAGGGGCAACCACACTACACACAGATGCTGCTTTGTGATTCTGTTCTACAGGAAGCAGACTTATGGACAGATTTATGTTTCAGCAAGAAGTAAACTGCAAATATAGCTAGCATTTTTCAAAAACCGATGCAGTACATGATGCACTAATTCAGTACATGATGCACTAATACATGATGCACTAATTCAGCCTATCAAGCCACTCACAGAAATTTTGCCTTCTGGTTGTACTGGGCATCAGTTACTATTTTAACTAACTGTTCATGCTATAGATACTGCAATGCTGGCTACAGCAACTTATTTATGTCCTGCCCTGCCTTCCCCTGAGAAAGCGGAGGAAGTGAGTAATGAGGAGAACTGGAACAGAAGCTGAGAAAAGACAATTTGGCTCCACAGCTTTTCCCATGGCAAAAGCTAGTTCCCCTCTCTAGGGCACCGGGAACAAAATCTGAGCTTCCCCTGGACTAGAAAGAATCCACTATGAACTCAGCCCCCCTCCTGAACTCGCTTCGTGTCTTGACAAGAAACCTCCTTAGCTACCAACGCTCCCTTGGCAAGGGCCAAACATCCAAATCCCCGGGACTAGCTTTTAACTGGAAGATGCTGGAGGAACCAACTCTGTGCTTTGACACTATATGGAAAGGGAAAGATGAAAAGGTAGGCGGGTGGGAATGATCACAGCTGCAGAAATTATGTACTACACAGGGTAACAAATATATGTTTTTGGTCTTCTAGGAGTCACAGATGCACAGACTGCAAGTCTCAATTAAAAATAAAAACTGAAGAAAGAGCAAAGAACCCAAACAGCAGTATTATATAAATCTCCATTACATTTCTGTGAGCCATTAAATTATTGAACAAAAGGGACAACTAGCTGCAAGTTAATGGCACCTAATATACCTAAGATCATACGATGTCCTAATGATCTGTTCTGGCTTCACACTATAAATTTACATTCATATAGTCTTTTTTAGCTTTGAAAGTGTTTGAGTCTAATATTTTCTAACAGAACAGGCAGGCAACAGCGTATTCGCCTTTCTCCTGATGTCTGTAAAAATCTTTTGACATACAACTTTCTGCAGCTGGCACTCCAAGAACAAATCTCTCACATCTGTGTATTATCTTCTTCCAGAGAAGAGCATCTGGGGACTTACAGAATGACAAGGGTTTTCCCCCTTTTTGGGCTGCCTTTTGGCATGAAAACAGCAAATGCTGAGGCAGAAGCTTCTCTCCCTAACACAAGGGCAAATTCAATCCTGCCACTCCCCTAAACAAACCTAATTTACAGCAGCAAAATCCAACAACAAAACTGGATACTCAGAAGTAATCCTGCCACCATCCACCAAGCTACCCTACACCAAAAAATACTAAACATTCATTCAAGAAGAAACAAAAGGTGACCTTTCCAATGTCAAACACCAAGGTTTCTGGCCATCTTCCCATGCTCTCTTTTCCGTGAAGATCTGAATCAACGCCAGCCTGGAAGCGTCACCAGCCTTAGTCTCCCCTCTACTTGACTTAATGGTGTTACAGAAGCATCTGCTTCTCTTGCTTTACGTAGGTTACGATGACATTTTTCTTTTTTGATCTTACTTTTAAGGAAATAATAGCAGAGTTATTTTTAAAGACTCTCCATGTAGCTACCAGATCACAGGCATAAATTGAGCCATAGATTTCACCGCACGGTTGCCTTAATGGAATGTGGGTTCACAGCAACCTCAAAACAGCATTTCAGACAGACTTTATTATTAATATTACTCTCCTATTAGTGTCATTTTAGTATCAAAGAATATATTTTAAGTGTTAGTTGTCATGCCTACCAAGGTTATTGTGTTACCTTCACAGGATTCCCTATACAGATAAGTCAATAAAATGTCACTTTGACTTAGTTAAGAGTTGAAGGGAAGAGGAAGTACAGGAAACAACATATGCAAACACAGAAAATTACATGAAATTTAAGTGTAGAAGTGGGATCAACTTGCAGACATCTCTGAACAGAGAAGAACTCTTCATCAACTTAAAGATCAGCAACAGGTCTTTAACTTCAGCCTTATCACACTAACAATGTTAGGCATTTTATTTCAAAATATTCATCTCATCTGTTTTTGATTTACATTCTGTTTAGGGACTTCAAGGTATGAAGACTGAGGGAATGAGAAGTTTACAATAACTCTGAGCAGCCTGAAAAGCCCCTTGTAGCAAAGGATCACAGGTTTGCCAAAGGGAGAGAGCAGAGTTCAATGGTAGTGCTAGAGCGGGAAATGAGGGGAGGGGAGAGGAAAGGAAGACAGGCTTTTTCTTCCCAATTCACCCCAAGTCAACAGAAGCTGGATTCTTCCCTTTGTGCTTCTGATAAATATTGGGGACTAATCTCATTCCTTCAGTTCATCCCAAATGAATCATTGCTATGGCTGCCTGACCCAGTGAGGCTGCAACGCAGCGGAGCAAACCAGGGAAAACAGAGAGGTGCCACAGGGCTCCAGGTCGCCCGCTGCCAGATTCCCACTCCCTCTTCCCAGCTACAAACGCCACCTCCAGCCTTTCAGCCAAGTGTCAGAGCAGCGGATGCAATCTTTCCTGTTGAAACTACCGCCAAAACACACGTAACATCCAAAGTCAGAGGAAAGGATGGGAAAGGGCGACAAGAACCACCCCTATTCAGTCACGTGCCTGAGGAGCAGGGTATCCACCTGCACTGCAGCAGTCTTGGCTCCAGACTCATCTTTAGCAAACGCCTCGTTTTGCTCATCACTTTGTCCAGCTTTATTTCCGAGAAGGGCTAGGGCACTGAAACACGTCAAGCTCTGCAGCTCCCACTACTGCCAGGGTCACGGTGCATTACAAGTGTGCACACATTGATAAGGCTAATGCAATCATATTGCTGAAGAAAAATAAAATACAACTTTCACATGAGAAACACCCCTTCATAGTTGAAGAGGGTTAAGTATGAAACGTGTCACAGATCACACCCAAGGTGAGAGTAAATAGTATATAGACATACATATATCTTATTACCATCTTTCCTCCTAGTCCCAAAGAGTCACATTTGTATGCAAAAGAAACCACCCAATGGTCAATGAACCATTTTATAAAGAAATGAGCAATTTGTGGTCCTAAACTGCTACCTGTGAGAAGCAGCATTGCTACTGCTGGATTTAATTGTGCATCAGAGGCCTTGGGAAGCTGCTGCCTCTTTGACAGACTCCTGCTCCCTTTGGAGGCTTTTAAGGCCGGTTATTCTCACATCCTCCACAGCGCTTTCCCTAAGGCCTCTAGGCATTAACCCATGCAAAGAGTCGTGCTGCTATCACACCTGCCAAATATTCCAAATGCAACAGGGTGCTCCAGTCTGACTGCTTTTTCTTCAAAAAGGTGCAAAACCCAGCAAGAAAAGGCCATTTTTGCCCTTAGAAATCTTTTTTTTCATATCAAAATCTTATTTTACACTTGTGTTGTCCTGCGGGTTTGCTTTTTAAACACCTATGACATTCTTTGCTACTATTCTGTGTATGTTGCAAAGAAAAATTTCATCTGGCAGTTCTTCTGTTCATGAGGAAAACAATCCTCCTCTCATCACAGTGTTTTCAAGCATTTAACTACTTCAGAGAAGTTCGAAAATAATGCTACATTTTCAAAAGAAATGCCAAATTTTCAGAGTGTGACTTCTATTCCAACACCATTTATTTCAAAAACACTATAGAAACTTAGGTGATGGATAAGTATGAAGTAATCTCAGCTAAGGAGCTTCTCAAAAACTACCTATCTATTAAAAATCGCATGTGAAGAAGCACGAAAAAACATAATTGACTGGTACTTTAAGACTGCTCAGCTATAAAAACATTTTCCAACACACAATATGCTAGAGTTTCAAACTCATAAATGAGTAAAGATTACAAAATTGCTTTTAAAAGACACATAGTAGCTTTATATATATATTACAGCAACTAAAGATTGAATCAGTTGTGCAAGAGCATTTAGAAACAGCAAGATTTGGTCTCAACAGACTGGGAAACCACCAACAAAACTTTCTCAATAAGCTTAACAGGAGAGGGCTAGGCATAAAGTGGTTATATAAAATTATGTACATGAGCAATATTTACTCAAATAAGTAATGCCACCAACTTAAAGGCTCCCCATAAAACACCCTTGATTCTTACCCTAGGGTGAAAAAAAAAAAAAAAA
>NW_020455877.1:1274861-1283141 GCF_003342845.1 Nothoprocta perdicaria | reverse complement strand
AAAAAAAAAAGGAAAAAAAAAAAAAAAGGCAGCCAGAACAGCAAGTTTGTGATGGCCACAGCAAATTGTATAATCCCTCCAGTTTTCTGGCTGACATTTAGCACAATCTTTCTGAGCTTCCTTGGCAAATGTTGCCCTATCTCTCACAAACCCGACTGTTTATTTAAGGACTACGAGGACACTGCTGTAACCAGGATTGCTTCCCCCACGCTCCCCAGGAAGAGGGAGTGAGTGAGCTGGGATTAGTGACGGGAAGACGCCGGCCGGTACACTGCTGGTCAGGCAACACCGGGAGGGACCCTCACGGAATCACAGCGTTCCCACAAATTGCCCCAAGAATAGGTTACAGAGCAGCCGCATCCCAACGTGGCACCCACGCTTTGCAGTCAAGAGGGCTGAAATAAGAAAGGGCTTATTTAGTATTTACACACGCTACTTGGGTGTATTCACAAGTTCAGACGGCAAAAACTTCCTTCTCGGGAGGAAAACACCTTCTCCTGGTGTCCCTCCTCTCTTCCGCCGCCGGCTCTGCAAACAATACAGTAATAAAGAGTCATGGTTCCTGCTCACTTGTCACCTCCGGAACAGACGTAATTCCCTATGACCTTAAATGCCAGAGGACTGCGGGAACAAAAGCTCTTCCACATTCCTCCTCCCCGCAGTCCATGGGCAGCCACCACCACCCACAGTGCCACTGGCCACAGCGTGCCCTCTCCTGCACACCGCCACACAGCTCCCTAAAGAGTGGGTACCAGTGAGGAGTGCAGGGGAAAAACAAGGGGTTACTGAAAAAAAAAACAGTTTAAGGGTTGAAAAGGTTGTGATGGTTGCATCTCCAGTCCTATCCATTCATGGTATCAATCCATATTGGATGCAATCTTGAGCAAGGCACCTTAGCTGTACATGAGAAGCCCAAGGAACCTCAGCCCAGGCAGCAGGGAAGGCCACGCTACATTGTTTGCCCCCAGCTGTTAAGAAAAACAAAAAATTTGCTATCTCAAACACTGGGCACTTCTCCTGAAAGTGTAAGTCAATCAACACTTCGTAATTCTACTCTGGTTCTGTGAAGACTGTCATTTGTGTCATCGTTACAAGTTCCAAAGAAAAGCAGCTTAATGAGAAACAGCCTGGGAGAGACTCCAGCCAAATGAACAGTATGTGACAGATCTTGGTGGAGAAAGAGATGAGCAATTTCCAGGTATCTTTCAGATAAAAGTCAGTATCTTTGGATTTAGTTCCTTGATTTGTGAAATACAAATTCTGAAGAGATCACTTTAAACCAAAGAGAGAAAAGCCTTCTATATTTCAGTATTTTCTATATGAAAAGGAATGACTCTTTTTTTACTTACTTCTGTGTTGACAATTACTGCAAAAGAATAGCCAAGAACTGTGAGGAAAAAAAAAAAAAAAAAAAAAGGAAAAAAGAAAGGATAGCTAGAGTCAAGTTTATTAAGCTTATTTTCTCACAAAGTGCATTATTTGCCACACTTCTCCAATTTTCTTGCAATGAAATCAGCACTCATACTTACATCTTCATCAACAAAGAAAACACTCTACCCTCCTAGTCAAGGTCAGGAAACATTTTATTAGCCCCAGATTTTTATTCCCAGCAGGAGAGAAGAAAAATGCAGTCTGCGTTAATCAGATTGTAAGCACCTCCATATTATCAAAATATCAGAGCAGTCAGAGACGCCTGCTAACCAAGTTTGCAATAATTCAAATACAGAACTTGATTACAAAGGGAATATTAGAGACTTGATCAGGCCTCATTTTGTTCACTTAAGTGAAACAGGAAAAACAATGGTACAAGAGGAAATGAATGTCTTGTTTAAGCCTTTATATGACCCACAACCTCATATCATACTAATGTGCAGATTAAAATCAGAGGCAGAAATAGAATGCAGGAAGAACACCACTCCTCTTAATTAGTTTTAAATTTAATTTGATAGCTCCAAGTACTTTATTCTTTCTATTTCAGTATAATTTGCTTTCTGTTATTATCAAAACCAGACTCAGCAAGCAGTAATATTCTTTTCCTGGTAGTTTTCAGACATGGTGTCCGCGAGGAAAAAGCAAAGGGATGCACACACCTTGGGTGCATGTGCGTGCTCCTATACCCTTCATACACCTACTTCAACAGAAGCTCAGGTTTTCCATGAAAAAGGTTACTGGCTAAATAAATTCTCTCCCACAAGGTGCACTGCGTGCCAGAAGCCCAAGGATTACACTGACCGCACATGGAAATGGAGGTTAAGGAGAGCAAACGCAATAGAACTGTCTCTTCTGAAAACCTGGGAAGAAAAGGTCGTTGCTGCTTGCTTCTGAGCTAATGCCGGTTTGTGCTATTTCCACACCAAGAAGAAAGCAAAGAAACTAAGTAAGCTCTGCTGTTAAGTCACTCTCTGAAAGAAATTGCCCAGTTCTTCTTGTAAACAGGGATCTTGGGGTGCTTCCTCTGGAGCCAAGTGCAGCGTAACTGCTAGCAGAAAATACCTGTGTTTGAGAACTAATTTGCAGGTTCTCTTTTGGCCTTTGTAAGCAAATAGAAGGTTTATTTTGACTAAACTGAGGCTCATGCTTCGCAGTGGGGGCCTGCTGGCAATGGTAAAGAATGTCATTAACAAATGGACCACTCTATCCTCCTAACAGCTTCATTCTTCCAAAATATCTAAGGAGTGATTCCATACAGCAGTTCCAGCAGTATAAAATCAAGGCTAACATCTAGCTCAAATTAGATGTCCAAAGCTTGAATCACAGCTGAAAGGTCAACAGTCAAAAACTAAAGGTCATCACCTCCAGATCCAAGGCTTAAGGAATGAATATACATGACTACAATGCCTTCTCATTATTCCCAGGGCATCTGGGAAAGGACCAAGAAACGATCAATCAGCTTCAGATGACTTCTCTTATTTCCAAACCCCAGCAGGAAAGTCTCCTTAATTCTCTTCACTGTTTACAGGCCAAGCACATACCAGCAAAGATGCTCAGATCTTTTTTACCCAGCACAAAATCTGGGGGCGAGACGAACATATATAGGCAGAACTGCACCCTACTCTTCCTCTTTATTTTATACATTATCCTTTATGGAGAAGACTCCATTTTATCCTCATAAAATAATTTCAGATGCAGATGGCTCATATTTAGCATGTGAAGCTGAAGATTCAGCAAAGGTCAGTGTGAAGTGAGGAGTATCTGGGTAAGCTTCTAGGAGCCGTGTGCTCTTATCCTTTGCAGATTACCCACCGAGGGTTGCCGCATACTTCACTTCTGCTTTACGTCCTGCTTATCTGTATGATTTATGTGCGATAGCCATTCGTTCCTTTAATGCCTTTTGATAAAAGCCTAACCTAAGAATGTTAAACCTTACGTGAACTGTGGCACGGTTATTCATTACGTACGTTAATGCAGTGTGTACCAGAGCAGTCAGATAAATGGGTCTACAATCATTTTTGTACATTTTTAAGCACAGCCTTATCTGCTCACAAACTAACTGTGACTAACATGTAGAGTACACAAGACCTTAAAAACCATATCCAGTAAAGGCTGGCTCTTACATTCACCAATTTAAAGTCAACAGCAACAGGGTCTTAACTTTACTAAAGGGACAAAGTGATAATAATTCAAGAAGAGCTTCTTTTCCTTTTAGGGGTTTAAATGGAAACATTCCCAAGTTTCTTGCCAAGAATTTGCTTCCCCTACAATTTGTATATGGCATGCATATACACTTTTCTCCAGTTACTTCCTGATAGCATGTTATTTCTGCTCAGCAAAGAACATGATCGTACTTAGTAAGCACAATTTCCAAAGGATGACAGACTCTGCCCCACACCAACTAATTCCTAGCAAAGAATTTTAGCAGCAGAGTAACCCCCTGGCACAGACTTGGATTGCCTATCAATGTAAAATTCTGATGAGGGTTAGCTTTTTAATCACTTAAATGCTTTGCAATTGAAAAACAGGCTCCAGAACACCTAGCTTTGCTGCTCTCAAACAAAAGCCACTGATCCAAGTGACATTAAATCAACTGAAATGCATGTTTATTTGCAGTTACGCAGGGAAAGGGCAAGGGAAGTCAGCTAAAATATCCAGCTCTAGAACATTTGATGAGCTAAGTATATCCTGTGGGTTCAGAAAGGGAGCAGTAAGGAATGAATTCAGAAGCTTCAACAAGATGTTCAATTCCACAGGGTTCAGGAGGGCCAAACTGGAAGAAGATGAAAAGATGAAAATTTTTATTACTTTTTTATTTTATTTTAATTTTTTTAAAGGCCTAGGAAGAGGGAAAAACAAACAAACAAAAAAACCCCATAGGAATCTAGCTGACACTGTTAGGAAGTTACAGACAGTCAACTTCACTTTAGTTTGCACTAAGTACCAACTGCCATGTCTTCATGATCCTAAATATATCATTCAGCCAGAGGGAAAACAAAACTGGGAAAGATCACCCCTAGGGACACTTCTAGAAGACGACACTTTCATGAGCCAGAAGCTTTTTTTTTTTTTTTTTTTTTTTTTTTTTTTTTTNTTTTTTTTTTTTTTTTTAAAGAAGCTACTTCTTTCACACCTGAACCTACTAAAGTGGCAAGAAAATACCCCAAATGTCAGAGTTCGACAACTCTGGGATTCATTTAACCACCCAGGCCTTGGATGTGCTTCCACATCCAAAATCAACTGCTTCCTCGGCGCTGCAATCACTCTGAAGTCTCTGTGATGCTTCCACTTCCCAAGACGCGCTTGTAACTCAGCACATCCCCAGGAAGTCTAGCATCGTGGGCAGGGTAATATAAATCTCTTTGCTCAAGAACTAGGCAAAGTTTCCTGAATCAAAGAAGGTTTTTCTGCTGAAATCTGCATAATAAGTAAGCTGGGTTCATGCACTCTGCAAAATGATTTACCAGTAATTAACATTCTAGATGATCAGGTCCTCTCTCAGAAAAGGCTGCATTTTCCTTGACTTCAGGACAAGGATTCTTTAGGATTCTGTTCAGACTGTATGTGTTGCCCATTAGCATAGTAGAAATGTGATTTCAAAATCCATCCTACCTTATTGGTAGTGACAAGCTACAACAAAACCATCAAAACCGCAGGAACCTTGTCCAAAAAGAAAGGAAAAAGAGAACACGTACACATGTAGCATCAAGTTTCAAAAAGCATAAACAAATCAGTTAACAGCATTGCAAAACAAAACAAAACTGGAAGGAAATACTACTATCATGTATCAAGGAGAGCAAGTCTTAAGTGACACAAATGAAATTATCTTCAGCTAACTAAGCTGGGAACACTGTCCCTTCAGAAATGTTCTGTCTTGGGCCATAAAGAACCCTTCTAGTCTGACAACAGGACTAAAAGTGTACCTAAAGGTCAACTGGAAGTACGAATTAGTGTTTATAAAGAGGATACTCCCTGAAGCAATATCTCAGTGAAGGAGAAGGATTCTTTAACAGCAGAAACTGCATTCACTGAGAAGGAGGTTCTGATACCAGTTTTGCATTTAAAGTGCTAAGGATACAAGGCAGAGAGAGCACAGAAAACTAGGAATTTATATGAACAAAAAGAAAAGAAATTTTTAATTTGTTTATGCATGCATCCAACTCAATCACACACTCTCAAAAAATTCTTTCATTATCAGATATTAAATAGTCAATGAAAATTTTGTTTAAGACCATCCTCTCTCACAATAAGAACAGAAACAGGTTTGATTTACACATGTTAACATTACTAGGTAAATGCTGAAACTTTCACCATGCCCTGCACATGACTTCAGTCCTCCAGGAGTTTTATCTGCTCGGGCTATTTTAAAAAGTGCTTTTCCTCTCTTAATTAAGTCGATCTCCCCTGACCCCTCGTCGCCTCCAGGAAGCAGCTGCCGCTCATCCGGCCCGTTGGGACGGAGCTGCTGGCGGCAGGGATGTCCCACGCGAGCCAGGAGGAGCTCGGCCTAGGCAGGCCGAGGAGCCAGGAGAGGCCCGGCTCAGCCAGGAGTGGCCAGGCTCAGTCCTGACACCCGCTCTGCTCCCTGCTGCTCCAGGAGGACACGCAGCAAGCGGGGGCACCAGGGCTGCCACAACCCGGCCCACGCAAGGCAGATGCTCAAGGTGAAACCCTGCGTGGAGCTCAGGACAGGCTCTGTTCACGGGAGCATCCCCAGGTTGTCGCTCACCATCAGCGCTCAATCATGAGCAAATCAAGGGCACAAGCCCCAGCCGCAGCCTCAGCGGCTCTTGCTCTAATTAAGCAGTCACATGCAGCTTCCTCCCCTTCCCACCAACTGTGAAACTTAAAGGTTCAAGGAAAAGATGCTTTTAGGAGAAAAAGGCCTCTTTGTTCTGCTCTATGGCAACACGAACACCATTAATGTCAAGTGCATTCTTCGTGCTATGCGACAACCTTTCTTCTCCTTCACAACTGGGCAGGACAACTTAGAGGACTTTGCCTCTCCCCATCTCTCCTGCAGCAAACTGTGCCCTGTCCTTCTGCAGCCAAAGCCTGGGTGCAAAACACACTCTATTCTCCTTTACAGCTCCACTTTGGGGCATGTCCTTCTACTTACCGAAAGATGCAGAGCTGTTGTTGTCTTCACAACAAACCACATGGTTTTTCTTTTCAGAAAAAAAAAAAAAAAAAAAAAACGAAAAAGAAAAAAGTATCTTATGGCCATATGGTATCCTACAGGAATTCCTTTATAGAAAAATTGTTTCATAGCATTATGTGACAGATTGCTGAACAAGCAGGACATGCAGCTCAGTTGTTAAAATCCCTCCGTTTCCATTCCATTGTCAACAGGAATTTATAGCAAGAATTGTTGACAAGAATTTATAGTAAGGCTTTAAACCTGAATGCATAACCAGATTGCTTTGGGAGTCTCAGTTTTATGTTATCATACATGAATACAGGAAAGGAAGGGCAAAATGAGTGTTATGCACTTGGTAGAGGGAATCCCACATCCTCTGAAGAGAGTTGGTCCCAGGACCATGAAATTCAGTAGGCCGCGTGTTTGCACAGCTACAAAGAGCAGCAGTGAAACAGAAAGATGGCCATTTACAGAGGAGAGAGTTTAAATGACTCATTGGGATATATAATGGAAGTATGGGAGTAAATATGGAAGTATGGTTCAAGAAGACGCCGCAGGCAGCTTCATCTCAGTGTAAAGATGCCTGAGCAGCAGCACAACGACACACCTGAAGGGCTGCCTGGCTGCCAGGTGGGTTCAGGAGCTCAGGGAGAGCTCAAACCAAAGGCTACGAAACCCAGGAAACTCAGGTACTGCAGGTGAAGTTCACCATTGTTTAAAAAAAAACACATGACATAATGTTCAAATATTTGTTTCCATAGCACTTCTACAATTGTCTTATATTTTACTTTAGCCAACACAACTTATAAAGAATATCATCTTTGAAAGTTATTAAATTATCTATAAACTGGTAGGAAAAAAATGAGTCATTAAGTTATGTTTCCACGACCAAGACAAACACACAGACAAAGCCCCTTTCATCACAATTGCATTGGAGGAAGCACGTATCAAATCAAGTTATTACCCTGGCCACTGTGAACTATGAACCACATAAACTTCAAGACAGTTTTTATATGTGCAGACACATGCAAAGACGAAGCCGAAGAGCATCTGGGCAGAACAGACTGTCTACGCCAGTAACACCATCTTTGAAATTGGTCTTTACATATTTAATAGCTTTTCCTTAGGCGATATATGTTGCAGAAAGCGGAGAAAAACGTTGGGTAAGGAGCTTCAAAATACACCAAAAAGGCAGTAAGCATAAGTCAAGCTGCACTTCAGCTTCTTTGAAGATGGGTGTTTGCTTGGATTTTATTCTTCTTTCGAATAGTAATTCAGTGATAATTCATTCTTTCTCCCACAGTATTACTGAGGCTTGTAGCTGTTTTGATAACATAAGCTGAAGAAACAGCTGTGTCTCAGGCAAAGAGACTTCAATAACCACTCACTTGACAAAGCCCGATTGCTCCGATGCAAATGTTTTTTCTGCCATCGTGGTGGGAGAGAAATGCCAGATTTCTTGAACAGTACTGAGAAAGCCAAGCGCAAGGAGATACAGGCACACAACTGGAAGCTCTCAGGATGGAAACCCGGGCAATTAAAACCAAACTGTTAAGTGCAATTGGCAGCTGCCAACCACGCTCACCAAGAAGATAAAGAACTGTATTATCCTACAGAGATACCCCACACCCACGAGCCCTATATCCCCTTGCACCAGCACCGTGAGCAACCCTCCAGAGGAGAGGAGGAAAAAAAAAAAAAAAAAAAAA
>NW_020455877.1:1261489-1274825 GCF_003342845.1 Nothoprocta perdicaria | reverse complement strand
AAAAAAAAAAAAAAAGAGCCTGTACTGTTGTTTCAAATTTTAGGTATTTTTTTTCTTTGTTTTCTGTCAGAGTCTCAAACCCTACAAGCATGTAACTTCTCCAGCAGTATTAACTGTAAGGCACAAATTCCTCGCTCATTATGGTTCAAGAATCAACTTTCTACTCCACTGGTTGAAGCAAGCAAAAAGCACAGCAACTTTTAAGAGTTTACTTGGCACTGTTTACTCTCCAATTTCCTTTTATTAGCTGTCAAGCATTCCAAAATTTAGCATGCAAGTTATACGGGCTCAATTCAATCCCCAAATTAGATCCTGAACCTGTGACACATGTGGCACTTGCAGCTCCGGCTTGAGTAGAAGGAAAGGGGTTTATTCACTCCACAGGATTTTCGACCTTTAATCCTTGTTAATTAATATATTATTTTTTTTAAAAAAGAATCAAATCTTAACAAGAATTTTATCCGTCTGTCAAAAGTCTTGTCACCAGCTCCACCTCATTGTCATTCAGATAGTGCCAGTGTGGCTCAAATACACCAAGAAGGGCTCAAATCGGCCAAAATCGCAGAGGAAAAGACACACAGGTTGAAATAACTGCACTGGCCCTCAGCATTTGGTGGCACCCTGTGAAAGGGTCTGTGGGTCTGTTGCAGTCCTGCAGCCTGGGTCCCCGAGCGCTCCCCGAGGGGCTCTGGGACTGTGCACACAGCCCTGCTTGCCAGATCTCATCCAAGCATCTCCCTCCCTATCTTACAAGCACTGTAATTGCTGCAGCCTCTGATATTTGCCATGAAAAACAAATTAAGCTTTAATGAAATAAGCAATCTCATTCCAACATACAGAGGCAGACTCACCCCTGCTTAATATTCTGCAACTAATTCCAAGCATCCCCCAGAAGCCAACTGAGCCTGGGCAGATAACTCTTCCCCAATGTACACAGGCTTCCTCATGCCTCCTGCTCCACGTCAGGGTATACAGGTAAAGGAGTCAATGCGTGTGCTCAATCACGACAAAACCATCCGTCCAACGTGAGCCATGGGCTGTCGGCAACCACTCTAATTGCATTTATTAATACGCCAAGAGAGCAACAGTCTCGCTGCTTGTTAGGTTTTAATCATAATTTAATTTTGCATTTTTGATTCTCAAACCCATCAACAAATATAACAAACTATTAATTAGGCTCCAGTACTGTCATTTCAGAAAAATTAGATGAGACCGTGAAACTGAAATAGGTGTAAACAGGCAGCCTACAGAAATGTAGTATACAGCGTACTGCAGAGCTGCCTTGAAACAACACATTACAGTCCATTCCTGACGAAAGCTTATTCTATTCCTTCACACTTCTTTTAAGTCTTTCAGAATTTAAAGGAAAAGAGGCATAGATTACAAAATGAGGGACTTGCATCCCTCCCTTGGTGTCTCCTCAGTCTTCAAACCAAAACCGGACTCAATTTTTGAGCAATTCTACAGCTCCAATCCAGGATATCAGCTGATTTCTACAGACTGACTGCTAGCATTCGAATTCATTAGGATTTTTTTTCCAAGATACAGCAGTGCTGTCCCTTCACATCTACGCCTTCTCCCCGCTCTTTGTGTTAGGCAAGGCAAATACACACGATTAATTTTTTTTTGTCTCCATCCTGGCAGCTAATTTAAGAGGCTAAGAGAGGATTTTTTTTTTTTTTTATTGCATTTGTCTCCTTCCTCCTGGTTTTTTATTTTAATATTTTTTTTTTACTAATTAAAAAAAAAAAGTGTATTGCACTTATCTAAAACCATGAGGTCACAACACTGTAAGAAGTTGATGCAACACTTCAGATTTTTATCTTGAATCCCACCACAGCTCTTTTAGTGACCAAAGGAGGAATGCAAAGCAAGCAGGCAAACAAAAAGCACCCTCGTATGTGGCACTGCGAGGGGAAAGCACATATTCCTTCCAGGAGAAGGCTGCTCTCTCGCATTCCCAAACAGCTCTATAAGGCAAAGCAGGGCAGAATTCACCCTTTACTTCACTCTCCCTTCCGCACTCGAAGGGGCAGCGAGGTCCTGGCTGACAATAGCCCGGCTGCCAGGTGCAAACAATGCAGGAAGGAAGCTCTCCTGGCCAGGCAAATTATGGGTTGGCGATCCCCACAGAAGCTGGGGCCGTGACCTAATTCAACCGCATCGCTCGCGTCGCATCCCTCTCTCCCGCTGTGCATCTAGTATGAGACAACCCTGGGAAGTCACCGTGGCTCTGCACAGTGTCACGATTCCTCTAATTTGCCTTAATTGCAGCTATTTCTCAAAAATGAGCCGCCTTCTTCCTGCATCGCAAAGCTGGAATAAGGCATCTTTCTTTGCTGTAAACCAGCTTATTTCTCTGTACCAGCTATATATTTATTTTTAATCAGCTGCACCTCCAACTCAGAGCCAGTAGCACCGTTTTGCTATCCCTGACCCCTTTTCCTTATAATTTAATGGAAGGTGGAGGAAGACAGAATATGGTGCTGATGCTGTAAAGACTCTTTTCTAGCCATGTTTGTTAACGAAGATTGGTGCTCACATACACACTGCACCCAACATGATGCTGGTCCCTCTACCTTACCTGGCTCTATGGTAGTCTTCTAATAAAATATTACAGAGGAAGAAAGAGTCATGGAAACACAGGGGCTCTCCTACACGGCTCTAGGTGCATTTTCTTCGTCAAAGGCAAGAGCTCAGAATGTAGTCCTTACCAAAAAGTAACCATTTCCAAAGGCTGTCATTAATAAATACAGGCTCAAGTCAGAGGAAAGCATCCTATTCCACAGGAAGGATAACAAGAAGTTTTAAACTTTTAATTTAAGCTGTTTAACTGCTATGAAAGAAAATAGAGGAAAGAAGTCTCTCTTCCTAAGGAATTTCACTGAGCCCGCAGGAGAGCAGGGCTGAAATATGGCAGGATCGGCCCGTCTTTCCTTCCTCTGAGCAGTGTGAGAGCCCCTCATAACATTTGGCTACTCCTTAATTTAGAGAAAGCCAAAGGAAAGCAAAATAAATCCTACCCGTACTACTGGTGTGTCAGGCTAAAAAGTTTTCATTAGAAACGCTCTGCACAGCAAGATACCCCGTGCAGTGTTTTGACAGCTTCAAAAGGAGCTTTGTGGTACTGCATTATCCACAAGATTCCATCTCTCCTCACACAGAAACAGGTAAAAATTCTGCCCAGACTGTTTTTAATATGTTTGAAAGTTTTCCTTTCATCTTAGAAGTACCTGGTATTTGATTCCATTGGGGACCACCTACCCAAACACGCATCAAGAACAAACATCAGAAGGAAAAACATTAGATTCAGAGAGCCTTGAGCTGGGTTTCCTCTCTACTCAATGTGATTTGCCATCCAATTTCCCAGTTCCAAAAATGATGGAAAAGATCATTTCCTCCTTATTCCTCAGAAGTATCCCAAGGTGCAGATGAAGGATTGTGGTCTCACTAGAGATTACTCCCTCCTGAGCCTGATGAGCCATTCTGAATTAAACGAGAAGGAAGAAAAGAACCAGTATTGGGGTCCACCTAATTTCACCACGACAGAATATACACATTTGCTTCCTTCTTCCAAAAGCATATGGCAGAAAAATGTGCCCTACTGTCCCTAAGCCAGCACAAGGGAACCAAAAGAGACAGAAACCAATACTGAATGAGCTTCTCTAAGTAAAAGGACGAAAGCAGAGAGGAGTCAAAGTGGTGCTTCTCACTGCAAGCGGCTCATGTAGGGACAAGGCAGCTGTCAATGGGACTTGGATAACAGCTCCTCCTTCTCCCAGTGAAGACATGAGATACTGCAGGATTAGCAAAAGGCAGCATCAGGAAATGCAGCCTCGCAACACACGGTCCTCTGCAAAGGCAGGCCAGCTTAGCCTGCAGACGTCTTTGTGGTCTTTCTTAAGAGAGAACCTGCTCAAATGCTACAACTACCAAAATCCATAAAATAGATTTTCTATTCATCTATTCCCCTGTGAAAGAAGATGGAGGCGGGGAGCGGTTAGTTTATATTTAGTTCCATCAAAAACTTTAATACCTGTCCTTGAATTTTACCTCATCCCCCACAGTTTAGCAGGGTCAGCCTTGTTCTGGGAATACAAATCGTTAGCAAAACTGTCAGCCCTAAAGTATAATCATTGTTTTATTTCCTTGGCAACAAAGGAAACTTTTAATGGAAAGAGATTTAAAGCACAAAGTGGACATTCCTCTCCAGACTGTAACCTTTTCCAACGGCATCCAGTTACAACCCATCTGCTGAATATCTCTTTTAGAGGGGACGTGAAAGACCAAGCAGATCCCGGACGATTAAAGGATTATGTGACTCAGCTAAGGTGCTACTAAGGTCCTATGGGACCAGGAGTCCTCCTTGCAGTTCCTCTGCCCACCTGCTTGGAGGAGCTGAGCGGGGCTTCCTCCAGCCGCGCGTTCAAGTGGCACATCCCAATGCAGGAAGCTGGCGACCACACAAAATTACTGGATAAAATTACATCTAAAAGAGGGAGAGAAAGCAACAGTTCCCTTAAGACTCATCTTGCACATGGGTACTCAACTATCAACAAAATTATGAAGTAATTGGATGTCTCCAGACTTTGTAACGTTCACCAACCCAAAATTAAAATCAGTACAAGGAAGAAATATCTGAGTATTATCTCAAAAGTATTAGATGTCTGGAGGAGGAGGAAGATTACTCCCCTTGAAGTGTTTGCCAGCAGATCTGCATCCACTACAGCCAGCAGTATCCAGCTGCATCAAGGCAAGGACTCGGGCAAAGCCATCTGACCAACAGCATTTGGGCATCATTTGTTCCACTGTAATTTTCCAAATGATTGCAAAGTAAAAAGCAATGCAACACAACAGAGAAGATCTGGAAAATTAAACAGACAGAACTAGCAGGAAAAAGAAAAAGCTTATGGAATATCAGAATGGAATCAGGAATTGAAGTTTTTGAGAAGCTGCTCCTTAAGTAGGCTAAAAGGCCTTCCCCACTCTCTAACATCTCCCTAAGCACTTAAAGAACACCCTAAGTGCTCCCTAAGCACTTAAAGAAGAATATTTAAATATTATGTAAAACACCTTTGAAGAGGAGGAGACTCATGGACATCTTAAGTGAAGCTGGATGAGGTCAGATAACGAATCTCTACTAGCTGAAGTAGGATTTGTTTTTAGGACCCACGCAGCTCTCCCACCACCACGCTACGCAGCACATGCTTTCTTCTCTCAAGGTCCACACTGGAGTCCACAGCTCAGAAAAGCCCTTTTCAGATATGGAGGAAAAGGATTTCAACCTTTTAGTTCATATTGTCTCCTTTCTTACCATTTTTTGGAGGTGAAAGGGGGAAAAAATGTTATGTGATGGGATGCCCTTTCCAACATCTAGATCCACATTTTTGCCTGTTTTAAAAAGGCAGGAAAAAAGCAGACAAGTTTTTCCCAGAAAGCCAAGAGATGCACAAAGAAATGAGTAATCATGAAGGATCTCTGCTTCGTTTTGCTTTCTAAACACTCCGACATGACATTTGGAATTCATAAAACATCTCCGTGCAGAAAGCACTTAGGTACAAATCCTCGCACAGCGTTTTCTGCTCAAGCAACTAAAAGCTAGTTTCCACATTTGGGTTTGGATCCTCTGAGGGAGCAACACACAGCAAGACAGCAGCACGAGCACCACAAGCAGGAACCCTCTGGCTGCCGGCTGCCCTTAGCCGCGTCATGACAAAGAGATTAAAATTTATTATTTTTTCTTCTCACGACCTCAACGAGACTGTTGACAGAGAGATAAATAATTCCTCTACCCGAACACCTCAGGAATTAGGCTGGGGCTAGCGCCGCACGCCAGCAGGTTGGAGGGAGCTTGCCAAGGTTCAGCTGCCTGAATTAAAGGAAAGATCCCTTAAGTTGAAATAACAAATGATAACCTTCCTATTGCCATTCTACATTTCTAGGCATTAAAGAAAGTTACTGGTAAGTAAAGCGGTATGAAGTTCTGGAAAAAGAAAATCGGCAATATTATCCTTAAAATTACTTTAGGAGGTCTCGACATGCCAAATGCAAATGCTAAAACTATTTTAATCGACCTAGCAGAGTTCAACATGATGTCAAAACGAAAAGAGAAAGCAGACTGGGCTAATAAAAGTTAATCCAGATTAATTCAGGATGAGAACATAAATATTTTTACTCCCAGCAAAACAAACAGTTGTAACAGGAAACATGTTTAAAGATGGAGGTGGTTTAATCTGGGGGTTAATCTCTTCAAAGTGTCTGTCAGGGTTTAGGGAACGTTTTAATCATCCAAAATGACCCTGACCCTCCTCACGCTGCAGTTTACACATGAAGCCACATCCAGCTCAGTTCACTCTCAAAGCCCAAGTTTAAAATACCTGGACAAGAAGCAAGAAGACCATCAATAATCACCTCTGGAGTGAAAAAAAAGAGTACACTGCAAGTAGAGGTGGTGGCTTGCAGGAAAGGGGCTGGGACAGCTATCGTGTGCAGTTGCTAAGCGTGGACAGTTCATAAAACTGTCACAAACAAAAGAAAATCAGATTAATTTTTACTAGCAATGTATTGTCTCCAGGGATGGTGAGACATGGCTTGCAATACAAGATGCTCCTCCGAGCCTGCCCAGCTCTCCGCTGAGTGGCTCCCGGTCTCATCTCCCTTCTCTCCCCAAGGTCAGGGCCTGCAAAGTGGCCTTCAGCTCTAAAAATCACGCCCTTTATACAAGAACCTTTGCTCTTGCTTTTCTATTTGCCTTCCCACAGCACTGAGGAACGTCCTGCAATACAGAAGACACCCTGTTCCCGGTGTTCGCCAACACAAAACCCTGACGCAGGCCCTTAGGAAGGAGTTTTACATGCAGGAGGAGGCCAGTTGCATGAATCCAACCAAAACAGGGAGACCAGAATCAAGGAATTGGGCAACATTTAATGAGTGTCACCCATCAGCTGGGACCCTGCACGAACACAGCGCCACCTACCACGTCAACTGGGACCCGGCATAAGGCAGCAGCAGACACAGCGACCAACAAAGCGGAATGGGAGGAGAACGGAGCAAATCCGACACCGACATGCGGGCGGATCAGCTGAGCCTGCACTGCTTCCACACAGCGTGGTTTATGATGATATGAAAAGACTTTGTTTCCTATGTTTCCCTCTGCTTTTAGCTTTTTCTTCAGTTGTTTTTCTTAACACGACAATTGTTTTTCCTTGTACTGGGTGATTAGAAATGGAAAAAAATAGTTAAAACAAAAACCAAGCTGAAGAAAACAAAGCAAACCAACCAAACGGGAAATGGCTGTGGAAAAATCCATTGCAAAAATATTCATAAAATCATCTATTTAACTGCAGGCGGGTCTTTGTTAAAGGTGCAGATATTGTTCTGTAAAGAAGCGGATTAGCACAACTTGGAATATCTCACTCCAAAGACTCTCCACTGCTCCTCAGGCAAATCCACACAAGCTTAAGGCTGACACTGCTGATCATTCCAAGGCTAAAACCTAACAACTACGTATTAGTTTGACCACTGCATTTTGCATTTTCATACACCAGTGAAGTGAGAAATAGGACTATTTACAGAAAGTGCTAATTCCCCCTTTCGCCTCAACACAGCAAGAAACAAAAC
The DNA here is from genome assembly GCF_003342845.1 of Nothoprocta perdicaria. NCBI lineage: Eukaryota > Metazoa > Chordata > Aves > Tinamiformes > Tinamidae > Nothoprocta > Nothoprocta perdicaria. The sequence continues at coordinate 1,267,205 of NW_020455877.1, read as the reverse complement.
AAAGCAGTCTTCCAACAACCTTCTGAAACATGAAGGAAAAAATAAGAAATATTCAGAAACAAGAAAAAGGAAAAAAACCTTTATTAAATGCAGTTATTTGATTGTAATAATCATTCCTTTAATTATACTTGATGAAAAAGATTATATGTAATTTGTTTCCCTGCACCAGTGTTCCAGTTATAGATTTCCATTACCTCATCAATACCCATAGCATTAAGCAACCAGATATAAAACAGAAGGAGAAATCCCCATTTATGTTCCTAAAAATATAAGGCTGTCATACCAATGACAAGCAAACCTACTAAGCAAAATAAAAATTGGAAGAGGTAGCTATGCTTGTGTTTTCTGTTTGTTTGCTTTATGCTGTTTTTCTCCCAGGGAAACAGCCGGTACCGCAAGCACTTCAGGACCAGGTTGATGACTTTGAACCATCCATTTTGCACACAAACCATTTGCCGACATTGCCCTGGTACCGGGCTCCAGCTCAACTTTCTGGCTATGTTTGCACCAAAGAGAAAGGCACAACTCTAGCACACACCAGGAAGATGTTAATCGGGGAACTTCATAAGGAACAAAAATACAATGATGTGCTCAGATCCTGGGAATTTAATTGGACCAGGAAATTAAAAGTAGCATAGCCCTATACTTCAGCCCCATTCATGGATGATTTGGTGCTTTTAGTTCTCTTTTAGGTTGGATGAAGACTGCAATTGTCCCTCAGGTTGCATGGTCTCCAAAAGTGCAATAAATGCCCTAGAAACTAGGGCACTATTGCCACATGGATTCAAGACAGCTAATTCCAGACCAAATCAGGTTATGAAATCATGCAAAGAAAAGCATTAGTATTCCTAGCTGTTCACAATGAATTTTTTTCCACGTATAATAGTTCTTATTACTCTGTTAAATATTGCTGTTACACAACCATCCCTCAAATAGGCTCCATAATATTAGCTGGACCAGTAGCTGTGGTGGTAGTAGCACTGCCAAGCCCCTACCTAACTTTTTTCTCCAATTATCATTATTTGCTCATATATGTAAGCATATATGCCTGACCATTTTAAGACCAGTGCCAACACTAGGTAAAAGCACAGATTGCCCAAGGACGGGATAAGAACTGTGCCATCAACTACGGATGAACACAAGCCATCATCATAAACAGTTTAAAGAGTTGGTCCTAAGAAAATGACTATATTAAATATATAAAACACACAGTAACATTTAAAAAAAAATTCACAGTGTATTTTCTTCCAGCTTCAAGATAAGAGAGGGAGATCTACAAACCAGGAGGGGAAACTATCACTATCCTCATTTTCAGGATAAACTGGTAATACTTTGCCTACAGTGAGTGCTTCTAGCAAGCTCACGCTACCACCAAAATTCCAGCAAGTTTTGCAAAACTGCCAGCACACAGGACACAAAATCACAAAGCTAAGGACATGCAGGAATGTTTTGAAAGCTTCATTCAGTGTTCTTAAGGGCATCCATTGAACATTTCAGTAAAACTGCACACCGAGCTGGTCTCAGCATACATTAGTTGTGGCTATGTTTCCAGTTTCAGACCACAAGTCTTGGAGGCCTGGGAGTATAATATATCTTTACAAATCACTTCTTCTTTAATGTAAAAATTAAGTTTTCCTTTGCCCTTTAGGTTAAGAAAGAAGCCAAAGTCAAAAAAAAAAAAGAGAAAAGCTTATTTACCTGGTATTAAAATCGTAGACTTGTGCTTTGTAACAATAACTTGGGCACACAAAGGGAAAAGAATACTTGTTTAATTCATGACATTTAATCTAATAATGGGATAATAAATGAATGCCACATGCTGTGCAATACTATGTCTGAAACGCAGTCAGTTCCCATGTTGAGAGGGATTTGAAAACTTCTCCTGAGCAAAGCATTCAAAGAACAAGGCACAGTGCCATTTTCCAAGCTTTTCCATAGCCTTATATCATTAAGTATTTCTTCACATACCCCTAAAAATAGTATTGTCTCTGCTGATAGCTCTGTTTGGCCTTCCAACCAAGCCGCTGCTGCCAAGACCAGGTCTGAACCTAGCGCTTCATTAGCCACACAGCAGCCTTGGCAAGAGGCAGCTAAGAGCAACAAGGCCTCGCGCCGCTGCGCCTGCCCCACGCCAGGGCCCGGCGCGGGGAGCAGCCAAAGGCGGCAGCCACAGAACCGGAGCCCCTGCAGCAACGCGACTTGCGCACAGCAACAGCCGGGCCTCTGTCTTCAGCCACATTGTTTTATCCGTTTTCCCTTCCAAAGCAATTTATCTCTCTCTTCTAGCCTACATTGTGTCTTTCTCCTTGGATGGCCAAACTCTATTAACTAAGCCATTGCTCATTTTTCCTACTTGGGTTCCAGCGTCTGTTTTCTGTATATGTCTTATTAGCTTTCCACTGTAGGAAATGTGAGAGGGGGAAGCCACCCAGGGAGACAAAGCAACGGCACAGGTTAGGAGAGCAAGCCGAAAACGAGCGGAGAGCGAGGCTGGAACCCAGGGGGCTCTGGGATGAGGCTTCTTTGGCGCCGTCCGATCGGATCATCAGCACCAACTGCTCATCACCACTTACAGCAGGAGCGGTTGCCCCCTGCAGAGCTGCTGGTGAGGAAGGGATGGATCTTGGGAGGGTTTCGCGAGGAAGGGATGGATCTTGGGAGGGTTTCGGCCATGGAGTTCGCTTTGGCTGGAGCAAGGTGACCCGGCCTGGCTCCAGGCAGCAGAAATGGATGGGACTGCCAAGCCAGCCGCTATTGTCTCTCACTGAACGTAGCAGCAGCATCCACACGGGATCATAATGGTTGGAAGACCTTCAAGATCATCAAGACAAGCTGTAAGCCTTTCATCACCCTGCCTGCTAAACCACATCCCCAAGGGTCTCATCTACAGGTTTCCTGAACTCCACCACCTCCCTGGGAGGGCCACAGTCCTCTCTGTGTGTGCACTGCTTGGCCCTCTGCATCCTGCTCCATCTACGCTCTCATTTCACCCATCTCCGGTACGCCTTCCAGCTCCACCATGTTCTTCCTCCAGACCTTTCCTCACCTTAACTTCACTGTCTCTCATACCTGCAAAAAGAAAGCTCACTGATTCCGAGAATCAGTCTGCATAGGCTCCCCCACACACACTGCTCTTCTCATTTCCTTCAGTCTGAAGCTCCTTGGGCAAAAGCTCCTTTCTCAAATGCTCCTGAAGAACCAACCCCTACCCTGTGGGATAAGATAAAGGAGTGGATTTGCTCCAGACACCTGTATACACAAGAGTTGGGCAGCTTTGTTCCAGCACTGAATTTTCTACTGCCACTTCACCTTTCTTACACATGTGCTCTACACCAGGGGAGTATCAGCTTTTGTGTCTATTCCCCCAACCTCAACCCACAAGACAATGGAGCCAGTGTCTTCTCCTCCATTCTCCAGAAATGGAGGCAATATTGGTCCCCAACCCACAGAAGAGACCTGGAGAAGGTTGTGTGCTCTCTGCATGGATGGCAAAGGAAAAGCTGCACCCCAAATCTGTAATCTCACCAGTGGGCAGATAGTCCTTCGATTGCTAGCATCTGAAGTCCTGCACAGGAAAAAAAAAGACCCTCAACAGTGAGCCAGAATGAAGTCCTTTAGAAGGATGACCAGTAGCCATTATTTCCTCAAGATCTTAGAAAACAGAACAGAACAAATGAGAATTGAGCTGCAGATTCCAGCACACACTGGGTGGAACGGGCGGGCGGGCAGGCAGAGCACCTGGTGATGTTACCTGCCCACACGTTACTGCACAGCTGTTCCCACAGGTACCCAGGACCTCCACACTGCCACAAAACCTCATGCTAATTTTCGGTTGCATATGTGTTATGAAATGTAAACTAGGGCTCCTTCACAAACCTGGAAAGCTGCACTTATCTAAATCTCACAGGATTAGGGGGCAGTAGTTCAATTAGCATTTCTCGCCAAGAAACATGAATCTAGACTCTGCAAAGATGTTCTGCAAGGGAGACCGATCTGCTAACACATGTGAGGGTTGTTTTGCAGTACAAATTGCCCCAAATCATATTTTCAAACAGGTGAAACATTTGGGAGGGCGAATCCCCGCTAGGAAGAACTGTCAAAGCCATCATAAAACCCACACCTTTTCTTTTTTTTTTTTTTTTCCTTTACCAAGCGAGATATGGAATTAAGTAGTTAACATAAATGAAGATTACACTAGCTGACATAATAAACTATTGCTAAGTGCTATGATCCAGTAGCAGACTGGGGCTTTTGGGGTCCTGTAATCTCTATTTTCCTTCCTTCCCCCTCCAAAGGAAAGCTTCTCCCAACACTGAGTTCTCCTGAATAATGAAACATAACGATGATACTAATTCCTTCTATGCATTTGTGCCAAATAATATAAAATAAAAATACACTACAAGAACAAGCATAGCCCATAAACTTTTTCACTGCTTCATTATTTAGGACCAACCAAGCGTTTTATGAATTGTAGTTATTTATGAAGTTCTATATACTTTGTGTTTGTTTTTGCCCCTAAGGTGTATCCACTTCCTTACTCTGGCCCTCCATCACACAAGAGCAAGACAGGTCAAACATCAAACTGCATCGCAAGGGTCTTATTCACATATCCTTGCAGGTCCCCCGTCCTGCAAACACTTAGCCATGTGTTTAGCTTTACATATACAAGTGGTTTCATTGAACTCATTCATGAAATTCAAGCCCTATTGAAATCGCCACAGCCTTTCCCACTGGCTCCAGTTGGACCCAGGTTGCATCTAATGGGGCTGTTTTCATCTGAGAAGCAGAGTACATGTCCAAGCTGCTGCAAAACTGAAGGCAAACTGCAGCAAACCCCAGGCCTAGGCTGCCGTTTCACCTCCTTCCTTTCTACATTTGGGAGCTACAAAGAGATTTGCTTTTATCCTGGCCTTAACTAAGTTAGGATACAACAAACAGGCCAGCACTAAAGCAGATTATTAGGTCACATTTTTCTTCCTTGGTCTAAGTGGACCGCTCCTTGTCTCCAATGTGATTTTCTGTCCCAATAAGCAGTATTCAGTTAATGCATAATTACCTCGGCACATCCAGTGATTTCATTTAGCCGCCACCTTCATCTGCTCATTTCTACTTCTAGAAAAGCAATAAGTTTCTGGCAGATACAAGAGACACACAGAAAATTAGTTAGCTGCAGTTTTCTTTCTTTAATTACAACAGCAGCAATACTCAACCAATCTAAATTGAACTCAATTAAAACCACGGTTTAGTCGATTCCTGAAGCAACGGCTGAAATATAATCTCTGCACTTGCTTACTCATTGAAACTTTCATTTAGGATGGATTGTGTAAGGTGACCCAGGCACCTAGTTCTAACCCTCAGCAGAAAAAAGAATCCCCTCAAAAGTGCAAACCCAACACAGATCCTTTCCTGCAGAAAGTATAAGCGTAGAAGTAACTGCGGTCCAAGAGTTTCCGCTGAAATTCAGAAAAACAACTAAAGTCAGATAGACTTTTGGATAGAAAAGAAAAAGCTTCTTCACTTTTTATTAGACTTGTTATATTATCATACTGCTTACTGTATTTATGAGCTTAGAGTTTCTGGGACGCGCCATTTGTTATTAATTTAATCACTTCTTTGGAAGATACACAAGCGAGAGTTCATCCCTCCACTCACTCCTCCACCTGCGCTGCTGTGCAGACAGAGCTGGAAGTAGCGCTAAGATGGGGAAAAAAAAAAA
>NW_020455877.1:1249301-1261464 GCF_003342845.1 Nothoprocta perdicaria | reverse complement strand
AAAAAAAAAAAAAAAAAAAAAAAAGCACATCCACTAAATCTACAGCTAAATATGCACATTGAAAGCAACCTCCCCGATAGAACCTGGGTTATTCTGTGCTTTACAGTGCAAAATACCACACAGTAAACGCAGTCCCCCTTGAGTAGTCTATTCTACAAGTGTGTTCATTTACCCCTGGCAAACGGCTGCCTGACGAGCGGTCAGGTTTATGCTATGAATTATCACATATCTGCTCGTCCCTACAAACACTGTGCTGTGCTGCCCCATGTGTCCTGGGTGGGATCTTAATCCATGAAAAACTAAGATGGGACACAAGAGTCTCCACACACTAGTATTTTCTCAGCCACATAATATAACACATCTGGGATGAAGCGTTACATTTTTTACCCTATTCCTCACACAGATGTTTCCCCATGATTTCTTATCTTAAGGGAGATTTGCAAAATAAAGCGTTCTCCGGGCAGTTGCTGAAGCAAAAGAGTATTCAGCAATCACTCCCACAGTGCTGCACAGTGAACAGATTGCCCTTGCCTACACTAAAAAGATCAAATACAAGTTATCCTTCCAAGCAGGATTCAAATTATGCTAGACCAAAGAAAAATTCCTTCATAAACTGATTTTAATCCCATCTATTTCTGGAAATTCCAGATAACAAATTTTTCATTCCACACTTGCAGGAGAGAGGGAAAAAAAAAAAAAAAAAAAAAAAGAGAGAGAGAGAAATGGGCATCAAGAGTATACTGCTTATGCAGGAACTCCGTGAGTTTTTCTGTACTTACACTTACCTGTGTATTACTTCTTCGTTATTGGCATGTTTTAGATTCACTTGTTAAAAAACAGTATTGTAACTTTTTTGTTTTCGGTGGTAATAAACAGCATTTTATTTTTTTCTTCTGCAAAACAAGCTCTCACACTTTTTCACATCATTAACAGTTATTTATCTTTCAGCACAGCAGGAGCAAGCTGGAATTCCTTGCCTACAACAGGCTGCGATACAGAAACCCTCCCCAAAACCTGTGGAGCGCAGCCCGCGAGATGTTCAGCGCAAGCCAAGCCCGGAGCCAAGTGGGTAAATTTAAATAGCACACACAGCATGCGGCTTCTGGAAAGCGTGCAGATACGGGGTGGTACCTCGCTTGGAGCCCCTTTCAAGGTATTTATATCGCCGCGGTACCTGCAGAGCTGTGGGTCCAGGCTCCTGGCTCAGACAAGCTGCATTCGCTAAACCCGGCCCAGGAAGCACCGGGGTTACAGCAGGGTGAAGGGTGACACCCCCTCCTGGCAAAACTCCCTCAATTTCCTATGCACGGAGCCAACAGCTGAGAAGAACAGCAGGCTGAGCACACATGTCAGGTATTCCTGACAGCACTGCAGGCATTCCCGCACAGTTGGCATTTTTAGCATTTTTCCAAAGCGCAAAATATTAAATGTGAGTGCTCATTAGCAGGGCCAACTACTGGATTAAGTGTAGACCGACTGGGCAAATGCCAATATTGACCTTTAGGAGTCTCCTTTTCCTCTCCCAGGCCCACTCCCAACCCCTAAATCACCCGGCCCTTTTCGTATTTTGAGAAAAGATTGTGTATAATGATTGATAAGGGAACACTTAGCAGAGATGCAAGAAAGAGCTGACTGTCTCCTAGAGGAGAAGGGCTTCCTGCAAAAATCACTCTCAGGTTCATCCTACCGCTGCAAATCAATGCTGCTCAGTGATAGACACCTAGTTTTCGTTAACATCCTTACATCATTTTCTTCATCAAGTGCTAAAAGCAGGCTCTAAACTGCAGAGGACAAACTAGCTTCCTCCTTTGGGGACACCTAAAACTCTCCTTGCGGCATTAGCTCTCTCCCTGTCATGTAGGGAGCTGCCACTACCTCTGCCCATCCTAAATCAAGGTAATTGGGAGGTCTGTTTTGAAGGCACAAAAGTCTACTCAACCTTAATTAAAACACGGTGGTTAAAAGAAAGAAACAAAAAAAAATATATCTTCAAAGTTCTCCAGAAGCAGGACATCTATTAAAAAGAAACACTACCCTTCTTAATAATCCGAGCAAGTCACATATAAGGGATGAATAATGTACTGTGAAACGGAGTAGATCATAAAGCTGCATCTTCTCCACGCAAAGACAACAGAATTTATTCAGGTAGAGTGAGGTTACGAGGAAGCTTTACAGGACCGTTTCTTTTACGGATAGAAGGCTGCCACACACAAGAATGCCGGTTTATTTGATTAAAGTTTTTCATCATTCTCTTAGAACTCACTCTTTTTGCAAGTGCTAATTATAGAGTCATGCAGCCCATAAATTATTTTTTGGCATTAGAACCTTTATTTGGATCAAAGTGCTTTTAAAAAAAGCCCAAGTTTTCTTCTAATTATAAAAATGTAGAAGATCAGAAGTTTAATTAAAAATAATTCATTACAAAAAAAATCTTTCTTCTGCAACTAATATTAATTTTGCAAGACCTATTTTCCCTTTTCCTCTTGGAAGAAGAGACACCAATATTTCAAAGCTTCCACAAGTACAACTGAAATTGGGGAAAAGAAAGCGCATATATACATAGACTTCATGGAATTTAATACAAGGAACTACTTGTTATAATTCAAGATTTTCCAATAAGAAAAATATACAGATAGATACATACCACACATATAATTATCTTCACAGGAACCATACAATGTTTTTTGGCAGGAAGGGGCACAGAAGGGTAGAGAAAGAACAGCATTTAGAGAGGAACCTTGCTGGAGACCCACAAAGGGAACTTCTCACTTCAACCCCCAAATTTCTCAGAGCTACCCAAGGTGATTCACTGGTGAAATCCCTGAGCAAGTTTGCGGATGACACCAAGCTGGGTGGAGTGGCCGACACTCCGGAGGGCTGTGCTGCCATCCAGAGGGACCTAGACAGGCTGGAGAGTTGGGCAGAGAGGAACCTCATGAGATTCAATAAGGACAAGTGCAGGGTCCTGCACCTGGGGAGGAATAACCCCGGGCACCAGTACAGATTAGGGGTCGACCTGCTGGAAAGCACCTCCACGGAGAGGGACCTGGGAGTCCTGGTTGACACTAAGTTAACCATGAGTCAGCAGTGTGCCCTCGTGGCCAAGAAGGCCAATGGGATCCTGGCCTGCATCAGGAGGAGTGTTGCCAGCAGGTCAAGGGAGGTGATTCTGCCCCTCTACTCAGCTCTGGTGAGGCCGCACCTGGAGTACTGTGTTCAGTTCTGGGCACCCCAGTATAGGAGGGACGTGGAGCTTCTGGAGAGGGTCCAGAGAAGGGCAACCAGGATGATTAAGGCAATGGAACATCTCTCATACGAAGAGAGGCTGAGTGAGCTGGGCCTGTTTTCTCTGGAGAAGAGACGGCTCAGAGGGGATATGATTAATATGTATAAGTTCAGGAAGGGAGAATGCAGGGAGGAAGGGGACAGGCTGTTCTCACTGGTGGCCAGCGATAGGACGAGGGGTAATGGCCACAAGCTGAAGCACAAGAAGTTCCGTCTCCAGGTGAGGAGCAACTTCTTTACTGTTAGGGTGACAGAGCAGTGGAACAGGCTGCCCAGGGAGGTTGTGGAGTCTCCTTCTCTGGAGGTCTTCAAAACCCGCCTGGATGCCACCCTGTGCCACATGGTCTAGGTGGGCCTGCTTGAGCAGGAAGGTTGGACTAGATGATCTGTAGAGGTCCCTTCCAACCTTAAATATTCTGTGAATTCTGTGTGAATTCTGTGAAATTCTGGGATCAAAAGCAGCCAGACCGGAGTCTTGATCCAAGATGCAAATACTTTTGTGTATTTCAGTGGTATCTGGAGGGGCGATGTTTAACACACAAAATAAAGATTAACAATTTCTTGAGACATTCCTTCACTTCTGAACCTCATTTCTTCTTCATGTTGTAATCAGCATAATTAAAACAATCAAAACCGCTGCCACATTAAGCTCCAGTCACATCAAATAAATGCAGTATGAAGCACAAGAAAAGGCATGATTGCACCTTCATGTTCACACAATTGGTAGAAATTAGAGGACGTGACGTGGCACAATATTCCTCTGAATATTTTATTTGAAAAGATAAAGTCTTTTTTAAATAGATTATGAAGCATGAAAGCACTCTCATAACCAATAGAACAACATCCACAAGTCAGTTCTCACAGTCCAAGTCCTACTTGTACTGTGAGCCAGGGCAGCTCCTTATAGTTGGATAAGGAAAATCCCTCGTGTTATTTGGGGTTAGAAAAAGCTATTCCAGTTGCTGCAGGGGTGACCATGAACATCTCAAGTGAATTTATATATCAGGGCCTAATTCCCATCTCAAAGTAGCATATTACAAGCCCACTCAAACAAAAGATCCAGCCAAACATAACTGTTCCCAACCCATGAATGTTGCCACACCGTAAAACAAAAACCAAGAACGCTCACGCCTAGTGCTGCAAATATCATGAGAAAAAGGGCTGAAAGCAGTAGCAGCTTGCAGAGGTGAAATGACACAGTGCATAGCAAGCCTTAAGACGACCATTCTCAATGCAAAAAGGTGACTTTCAGGGCACTACTTAACATGCTGCTCTGCATGCCGGTTAGCAAGATCCTCCTGCGCTCCCCATAGCCCACCAACAAAAATACACTGCAAATGATAGAGCCAAACCACACACACGAGAAAGTCGAAATTCCCAGAAGAGGCTGATTTTCAGGATGAACTCCCACTTTAAGCTTTCATGCAAAGCACCTGGAACAAATTAGTCACTTGGGGGAAAACAACAACAACAAAAAAATGTTCTGGGTTAGCAGCTCTAGTTCTCCCCAGGCTTCCTCCCAGATGGTGACCTACTACTTCAAAACCTAGCGAACAGCATCTTTCACTTCAAAACATCTTCTAAAAGCCTGTCAAACGCACAGACACAAATACATGAAGAACTGCACTTGGGCAACTCGTGTGCTCACTGGCAACACAGCTACTCCAACGGAGGAGGCCAAAAACATGCTGCACAAACGCGCTGGAAGCCTGGTGGGCACGAGAGACGCTCACCGAGAGACTCGTGGTCCCAAAAGAGATACCAGTCTCGTGCCGAGTATTGAAAATTTAACTTATGGCAGGTGTGGGTGACCACTGATGAGCTCCAGGAGCAAAGAGAAAAATTTCTTTCCCTAGCCCCTCTCCCCTTTTTAACCCGCACTATTTGCTATGGGCGGATTTTGGAGGAGTTGGATTTGCTCCTCAGCGATTGACAGAGCCAGCCCTTAAGTACAGATGGGATTATTTCCTGGAATTGGTGCTAATTCTTAAAGATCTTTATAATGGACAACATCTATTTGCTTGACCAATATGAGGGTTGCCACTTACTAATTCTGCTAGCTTAAAGGCACTAAAAACATCAACTCAAGGAAATGCTTCTCCAGAGGGAATTCTTAGCACTTTACTCAAGGATTCTGAACCAGAATTCTGGATTCCCTCCCCCCCCTTTTTTTTTTAACACCAAAGTAAGTAATTATCAGTTTCAGTAATTTACTGAGCAAAACTTACAAGCTATTTCAAACAGTAGCTGAGAAAACATTTCTATGTAGAAGTTAGAGGCTAGATTTCATAAAAATACTCCTTGATGCACCACACGGTACATCGAGCCTGGGCACTTAGTGGCCAGTCACCATCTCCTATAGACATCATATGTTCTATAGAGAGCCATCTAAATGACACAGTTAAATTACACTGCATCAGAGAGAGAGCCTCAGAAAAACAGTTGAAAGGAAAGCAAAAAAATTTAGCCTGAACAGGCAACCAAGCAGTGGGAAACTCCAAGCTGAGAAATGAAATCCCGTTTCTGAGGCCTGTGGACAAACATTTTATGCACATCCATATATTACTTAGGAACCCAAGAGGGTTCAAAGCCCCTCCAGGTCCCACCAGGAGGGTCCCCATAGCAGGGGACAGAGTTTATTCCATAGAGAAAGGGTCGAGGGAAAGGATCACTGCACTCCAGCTCCTGTGCCCAGGGCCAAGCATTAATTTGTACAGGCAAAAAGGCCTTGAGGGTGGGAAGCGAAGGCAGCAGAAAGATCTAGCAGCAGTTCAGGCTGCTGCTGCGAGGGTTTATTTGTTTCTGTGACCATTTTGGTCACCAAATCATGACCTTGTTTCAAGCACCCAAGTCCTTTTTTTAGGATATAAGCACATAGCTTAACAAGTTTAATGAAAACAGCAACCAGGCACTGGCAGGGGCTTTAAGCTACAGCTCTGCTATCAATTACAGGGCTGTTCCTCTGAATTAACACGGGATGAAGCTGGAGCACAGAAGAGTTAAAACTCATGTAATCCTCTCATTAGCAAAACGCCCCAGCGCCAAGACTCAGTTCAGAAAACGCTGCCCAGGATGCAAGACTCTCGTGAACCACAGGTCAGGGGCCGGGGCGGCTGTTCCGCTCTCTTGACAGCTCTGTGAGCAAAACGAGGATCTTCCTTGTGGAAAACCCGGTTCAGTCACCGGCAGCTGCAGCCTTCCCAGCCAGCGGGGCCTGGGGCATCACTGGGGCCAAGGCCCTTGGGCCCCGCAGAGGGGGAAGCACTTGGAGCATGTCCAGTTCTCCATGGGGAAGACAGAAGGCACAAAACCCTCGGTCTTCACGTTTTCGGTGGGTATAATGCACAGCTCCGCTCTTCTGTTTATCGCACGCACGTTATGTGTACACCTACACATGCTTTTAGAGGACGCTGCTTTTGTAAGAGTTTTTAAAGCATATGGGCCGTTTATACACACCCCTGGAAAACAAAAAGAAAATAATATAAAAAAGACAAAACAGTTCATGGCAACAGCGCCTATTTCTAATAAAGCAAACAGCAAAACATGAGAAGAGGAGGAAAAGATGTGATATGAAGAGAGTAAAGGAGCGTTTTTTTTGGCCTCCGGCCGAATCCTCCCACTATCTGTTGAAAATCTCCATATGAAGCCGATAGGTAAATGAAGGCCAACAGACTAATTAGCACCATGGAAAGCAATGGTAAGTGCTCAGGGAAGCCACTTCTGCTCTTGCTTCCTCTTGAAGCTTTCCAGGGTCAGGAATGGCAGGGCTGGCACCTACCGAAGCACTGGGACCAGCGATCTCTGCCGGGGGACAGTGGGAACCACCAGCTTTAAATGGTCCCACACAAGCTTCCTCAGGCTCTTCAGGTCCCATGCAGCCACCTCGCAGGCACCATCTCTTCCAGTATCCCGCTGGAAGTACCTCAAGACTCCAAGGCCATCCTGGGACTAAAGGAGAACCTGATCTAGGAAAGGTGAAGAGATTCTGCAGTCACGGCGACACTGAGCGAGCTCAGGATTTGAGGAGGGTTTACACAGCCGGTCAGTCAGTCACAGCACGGTTAGGGAAGCACAGGTGCTCAAAGGCTGCCAAACCTGAAGGGCCAACAATGGACTGATGCAAACAAGAGAAATTCTAAAATTTATTGAAAAATAAAAAAAAAAAATACAAGGGCTAATGTGTCAGAGGAAAGGGAACTTTCAGCATAAGGCTTGGATCTCCAGGCAAAACATCTCCATCTTTTGGTCCAAACATTTTGGACCAAAAATATGGATTAAAAACACCACTGAGAGAAATGGATGATTAAAAAAAAAGAAAATTTCAAAACAGACAATTAAACCAGTAGCATTAACATAAGCAGCACCAGGAAGAAGCGCTGGTGCCTTCAGCCTCACTCCACTTATCAATCCTGAAGCCTGAGACAACTCGTGCCGCAGGTGGCAACAGGCCTGCATCCCCAGCATCAAACACTGCAGCAACTCCATAGACAACCAGCAAAGCTGCTGCGGGAAAAAAAGAAAAAGGAAAGAAAAAAAAAATGAAAGAAAAAAAAGTCCAAGCAGCCAGCAACAAGGACAACGCAAATTTCCAGCTGAAGGAGGCAGAGGAGCCCTAACTCAGCATCCTCGCCGCTATCAGATGGTTAACAAATTGGGACTCAGACTTCTGAGCCTTTCGAGAGACTTTCACTCTGGCAAACTTCAAGGATTCGGCTGTGCAGCTGGAATACATATGGGGGACGCAGGAGAAAGTGGATTGCTTGAATTTGCAACTCTGTTGTGAGCTGGAAGAACTTCCTGCAGATGAGACATATCCAGCCAGTGACTCAGACAGCGAGAGTCTGCTGAGTGTAATGAACTTACTCTCTGAACCAGCTACCAAACGCGACACGGTTTATGTTAGTGTTATACATGCAACTAGAATCTTAAAATAAAGCCTGTGGGTACATGATTTCTTTTTCGCTTCCAAAAAAGACTTCGTACTACAGCATCTTCTTTGCAAACATCACATTCTTTGATGAAGCTGAAATTTCTCATTTCGATCAGAAGAGTTCTGCTCAATGCACAGCTTTTAAAGGAAAAGTCAAATGCATTTTTAGATGATGTTCAGCATTTTAAGTAGCGTGGGTATCACACTAATAGGATATTACCATGCTAGATTCATCACAATATCTAATCAAAGACTGGCTCAGTTGGTTGATACTTAACCACAACATCTGTAAATTAAATAGCCTCCTTTCTCAGGCATCAGCTTCTGGATTACATTTTTATCATTACATTAACGGCCATGTACAACTTGTCTTTTTGGCCACTTGAAATTAGCATTTTTAAGCCAAGAGAAGAGAAGCAGGGAAAGGACTAGAGAGGAACTAAGCAGATCCCCTCCCCTTCCCTTTTCCTAACCAACATCCTCACTGCTGTAAAAGATCGCAGTCATGGGAGAGCAGACCTCCTGAAAGCTCCCAGGAAGTGCTTTTAGAGCAGAAAAATTAAGAGTTGACGACAAAAAGAGGCCACCAAAAATCAGAGATGTAAATTAATAATCGAATACACACATACAGCTCAGCAGAGACAGATGGCAAGCAATTTCCCCCAGTGTACTTATACTTGTTCTTCTACTGCATGTATTTGGGTCACTTGCTAGATTAAATCTCCCGTGGCAGACCCAACAGAGGTGCTGCGTGACGTGCACGGGCTCAGCCTACTGCTCAATTTTGCAAGTTTCAAGCGCCAAACAGCCAAGCCACTCGTTAGGATTCCCTCCACGCACCCTGTAACGCTGTGCCACGACGCTGAGACCAGGCTGTCGGACAGATTTTCTGCCATAAGCAAGAATTTCCCAGCGAGACCTACACAGAATAGAGCACAAGCCAAAGAGGTCTGGTCTTTGGCCCCAAATCTCACGGAAGAGCCCGACACCAAGGCGGACAAGTCCTTATGTAGTGCTCAGAGCTCTGATTTTGCCTATGGCCCACTGAGACAAGACTTCATTCAGGGTTAAAGACGCCTGCCGACATCCTCCCTAAAACATGCCTTTCTTCTGACTCTTGAGACTCAAAAGGAAGACTTCAGTGGACAAGTTGTAGGGTTTTTGGGGTTTTTTTGTTTGTTTTTTGTTTTTTTTCCCCTAAGTTTGCTGTAACATGCAACCTCAAATACCCAGAGCACTAAATCTTCCCCACCCCAGCTATAAGCCAGCAGTGATGCATCTTCCTCGGCCCAGGTCCCACGGCCAAGCTGCCCACTTCTGCAAGCAAAAATATCCTCACAAGCACATGAGCCCACCCGCTGCCACATGCTGCCCCCTGTAACACCAGCAGATGCTGACATGAACCAAGAACTGCATGTGCAGTGACTACAGATTAGCCCCCTTAATCTGTCAAGAAGCTGGATTTAACACAATGCAACAAGGAAGATCCTCAGCGCATCCGTGGGAGCGGGAAGCTACACCTCTCCACACCCATTTCTGATCAGTTCCAGGACAATTTTTCTCAGCAATAAATAAGCTTATTGAGTTCATGTTTGTTGTTAATGTGTCATTAAACAAACCCCTGAATATTTCCTTTCCTCTCCCCTGTTCATCTCTTCTTCCAGGTTAGCAGGTGTCGTATCTACCTTCCAATAAAGCAAAGAAGCACAAATAAAGGGAAAAACATATTTATATTACTCTAAATGAACAAGGATAAAGAGTTTGAGTGGGGCTCTCCTCCCTCCGGTAATCTCTGCATGGAGCTTGGAAATATCACAGCTGTCCATGAGAATTATAACAGAAGGAAAAAAGGGCGACAAAAGCTTGTTTTCTAGATCCACAGGAAAAACAGAGCAGCGTTTCTCCTTTACACTGGCTCTCGGGCTCAGATGCTGTCACGTTCATTCAAAGTCATCAATAAGTCAATTGATCAAAAGATCACATGTTTACACTCATTATATGTGCCACATATCTGCCTGAGCCTAAACGACACAAAAGCTTATGTAGGCCAGTGATGAAAAGTGAGAGTGTGTAAGCTCCCCTTTCAGGCTTTGAATCCATTCAATTTCAGTTTAATTGAGTGAACGGTGGGAAATAAAATATTGAGCCCTTTTGATATAAAGTCATAAAGCCAAGACGACAAACGAGTTTGTTATATCACCGTCCTGCACAGTTCTGGCTCTGGTGCCACAGAGTCGCTAAAATATTAAGTTTTACCATTGGGAAATTGATTTTGCTATAAGAAGCTTTTACGACGCCACTTAATCTGAACCAACCTACACAAAATCAAAAATGCAGAAAGCAATTAAAGACACCCCTTATATAGTTAGTTTGATCACTATATTAAAAAAAAAGAAAAAAGAAAAGAAAGAGAAGAGCGCCTGATGCAATTTCAGTATCGTGGCCAAGGACATAGGAAGCGCTATAGGAAGAGGCTGCCCTCCTGAAAGCGGCCTCGCAGGTTCACAGCCTAAGTGCACAATGTTGATTCACTTAGAGGCGGCAGCGCGATCCATCTCCCACACGGGGTGCTGTGTCCCGCCGCTCCAGCGCTGACCTCCTTTCCTAGCATCACATTTCAAGCAGGCTCCTGTGGGGCAGGGAGATTCCGTGATTACACTTGAAACGGACCGGGCAGGTCCGAG
This sequence comes from Nothoprocta perdicaria, assembly GCF_003342845.1. Lineage (NCBI taxonomy): Eukaryota > Metazoa > Chordata > Aves > Tinamiformes > Tinamidae > Nothoprocta > Nothoprocta perdicaria. Next base: position 1,250,565 of record NW_020455877.1, on the reverse strand, counting down.
CGCTCGAACGGGAGCGCTCCCAGCTCAACAGCTACCGGCATGCCACCATTTCTGCCTTGCCCCTTCCAGCGCCGCGGTGGAAAACGCTCCTAATTGGGCACCCGGCTCCCGAGCTCCCATTAATGGGATTTTAGAGCACTCTAGTGAGTGCCTAAAAGTTAGTTAAAATAAGAAGCGTTTCACTTAGCCACTGGGTAAACATCCAAACAGCAGCAGCATTTCAGGACACCTTTTATGTAGCACGGGGTTAACGCTGAGGAAAGGGATGGGATGGAGAAGGTAATCACGCACTAAGCCCACAATCCAATATCTCCATTTCCTGATGGCACTAGGGCACATGCACTCGAGATCAAGCCCCACTCCAAAAACTCCGACCAGCATTTCAGACGCTCCTGCATCCCTACGCGGCCGAACTGGCCTGCAGGAGGGGCCTGTGGACATGTCCTCAAGCAACCCAGTTTTGCCCAAATATTGCAACACGCGCTACTCGGGGTTACATAAATATTCCACAACTCCTGCAGCTCTCAGCTGCAACAAGCGGGTTTAAAGCATTGTCAGTGTGTCAAAACAGTCACTGCTTTCTGCTGATCTAACTCAGACTTTACAATTTAGGGAAAAAAAAAAGAGAGAAAAAGTTGCCTTTTTTCCCCCTCCCTTTCATCATTTGTGAGTTATGAGCTAAAATGGTAAATAGGGGCGGGAAGGAGAGGGGAAGACCACGGTCCCTAATTGGAAGGCTTGTGCAAAACAATAAACACTTAATTGCTGCGGGAGACCTCAGTGCACGTGAATGTCCGGCGCGCGGACGCCCGAGCTGCCACTTCTCTCCAGCTGCCGCTGTTCCCGGCCCCAGATGAGAGCAGGACCCAACATTTGGCGCTCGCTTTTCACGCACGAGAGCTATCAGAGCGGCAGCCCTTGGGAGCAGGGCGGTGATTCCGCAAGCAGCGGCCGCCGGAGCGGTGGCAGGTGCGTGGGAAGGGAGTGACGGATCCGCTCAGTGACGGATGGAGCCCGGGACGTTGCTCCCCAAGGCGACGGCGCCGCGGGGATGCTCCCGCACGCCGGGATGCTCCCGCACGCCGGGATGCTCCCGCACGCCGGGATGCCGGCGCAGCACACGGGAAAGTTTGGAGCGCGCCCGCCGGGCAGCCCCTGCCCCACGGGGCACCCCTAGGTGCGGCGGGGGGGGCTGTGGGGCTGCGATCTCTGGGAGCGCCCCGGGACGGGCGGCGGCGGAGCCGGGCACCGCGCGCGTCCCCAG
>NW_020455877.1:1212003-1248602 GCF_003342845.1 Nothoprocta perdicaria | reverse complement strand
CCGCGCTCGCGGCCGGGGGCGCTGCCGCCGCGCGCCGCTGCTCCGGACTCTCCTTCTTTCTTCTAATGCTTTCCTTTCCTTCTTTCGCTTTCTTTCTTTTGTATTCTTTCGGTTTCTATTCTTTTTTTTTATTATTATTATTCCTACCTTCTTTTTTTTCCTCTGTGCCTCCTCACTTTTCCTTTCACCCTTTCCCAAGACTGCCTTCCTTCCTTCCCTCCTTCCTTCCTTCCTTCCTTCTTCCTTCCTCTTTCTCCTTCCTTTTATGTTACCCTTTTCCTTCCATGCTCCGTTTTTCCTTTTTCCCACTTTTTTTCCCTTTTCCCCCTTTCTTCCTTTCATGTTTTCCCCCTTTTCCCTTGTTCATTTTCTCTTTTTTGACCTTTCTTCCTTCATTTTTCCCTTCTCTTCTTCGTTTTCTTTCCTTTTTTTCTCCTTCCTTCATTTTTTTCCTTTTTATTTTGCCGTCTTCTTTTTTTCACCTTTTTTCTCCCTTTTTTTCCTCCTTTCCCTTTTTCCTACTTTCTGTACCATTTTTCCCAGTTCCTATCCCTCCTCCCCACACACACCAGCACCATCAGCTGCAGATTCCTCCCCAGATTTCTCTCCAGAGCCATGGCAGGGCCTGGATGCTGGATCAGGGGCCCCCATCCCCACTCACCCTGAGCCCAGGCTGCTCTTGCTCCCAGGCCGGGAATCCAAGTAAACCACCAAGTAAACCCAAGAAAACCACCCAAATTCTGTGGAGCAGCCAGCAAGTGCCCCATGGCACGGAGCATGGCAGGTCACGAGCAGGGGGGAATCAGCAGGGTGAGAAATCACACACTGAAACTGGCTTCAATGATCTGGGAGATACAGAGGCTTCAAGGGAGATATGGAAGGGATGTGGAAGGCGCTCGGGTCCGTGAGGCTGATGGCTTCCTTGGTTTTCACAGGAGTTGTAACACGTTGGATATGTGTTACAGCAGCCAGCCCCTTGTGCAGCTGCCTCCCTCGTGATCTCCGTCCATGGAGTGGCACGTTCTGCTGCCTCTGCAGAACGGGAGCCCGTGCGCCAAACCGTGTGCAGTAAACTGGGGAGCTCTCAGCAAGTCTTCTGCCTCCCCGCGTGACTGTTCAGCAGCTCTTCAAGACCTCGCCCTATATTGGGTGCATTAGGACGGCTCTCAAGGGGAGGGCTCTCGCGAGGGCCACCCGCGTGTCACCACCACCTCAGCTGCTTTCACGTCGGCATGGGGCGTGTGTTATCACCCTCACAGCAGTAATTGCAGCCATGGTGGAAAGGGAGCCTTTTGCTGGGAATGTTAAAGCTTGGAGGGGCCTTATTGAACCCATTAGCAGATCACATTGATCCGGGAGCTGCGCATTAAACTGTGCAGCCCGAAGCGCCGACTTGCAGTAACGGGGGTTTAAGAGCTTTGTGGGAGTGACCAGGATGCCAGCTGCCCTACTCCTGTCCTCGGCGCCTCGCGGGACCTGCTGCCAAAACTCTGATCTTCACAACTTGGTGCTTCTTGTTACACTGGGATTCCGTATGCAGCTTCCACACTTAGGTTTACACAGCCCCTTTGCCGGAACATCCTAATAAACACTAAAAAAAAAAACCCAGCCTCTGCTGCCACTGCTACTGAGTTGCAGAGGCAAAAGCCTCTTTTTCTCCAAAAACATATGGAGGTTTTCTTCAAAGGGACTGGAGCAGAGGAAGGCCTGCAGGAAAGCTTTAGAAACAAAACAGAACAAATCCTCCAAGTGGAAAAAAAAAATTAACTAAGCCTGACTCTGAGTAATAAAATCAAATCTCACAAAGGGGCAGGATGGAGTTTGTGGAGGAGGCAGAGGCTGGAGGGAGCACCAGGCAGCTGGCGGTGCTCCCGTGGGGCTGGAGGAAACACAGGGCTTCACGTCCCATCCACATGGATTTAGCCACACTGAGGGGGCCTGAGGGGGGGCCTTGTAGCCCAAGGTAAGAGATTTCTCCATTGGAGAAATCCTGCTTTAAGACGCTGTGCTTGCCACGGCATCCCACGTGCTGGGCAGGACCGGGAGAACAGGTTGAAAGAGGCAGAGCGGAAAGACGGATACTGGTCTCAGCTTCAGGATAAGGATTATTGGCCTTGTTAAGCAAATAACCCTGCAGAAGAGAACAAGGGGCTGGAAACCAGAGTGTGCCAGGGGAATTCCGCCTGTTCCTCACTTAGTTAAAAATAGTCAGTGCAGTGGGACTGTGAACTGCATTATATTTTACAACACGGTGGGGAGATGTCAGATAAGATAATGTTCTGACTCGGGCAGATTTACAGCATGACGCACAGTAATCACAAGGTAGGCAAAGAGGTAATTCAGAATTTCAGAGGTGACACCAAGCAGCCCTTTTCCAAATAACCTTCACTCCCAGAAACTATTGTCATGGGCCCCAGTATCTGGGAAAGGAGAGAGGCAGAGGGTTGTAGCAACACATATTGATAACAGTAATTGTAAAGGACTCAGAGTTTTGCAGTCAAAAAGCTGATTTGTTGTAAGGCATACTAGACAAATTCCCTTGCTTCTTTTGCAAATCAAAAGCGATCCATTTTAACATCGAGCTAGCAATCTCGTCACCAAAGATAGTATAGATTCTCAGTCACCATGCTACAACTTACTTCACCTACACTGCGCCTGAAAGATTAAGTTGTGGCACAGCATGTAGAAATGCATGTCTGTCACAGTGACAGATTTGGTTAACCGGTCACTGACTATGAGACCTTAAATGTCAGGGTAATGTATGCGGTGCAGATCCCTCAACAGATTAGATTAGATACTTCAATTTCTATAAGCCGGGCTCATTCACCAAAGCCTGCAGAAAATGTTTGTGCCAACTTCCTCAGAGTATCTGAGAGGAGAAAGTCTAGCCCCGAAAGCTGTTGGGATTTTTTTTTTTATTAGAGTGAGGTAACGGAATATTAAATGCTAACATAGGAATAATCAAATGGGATTTATTAATTTTTTCTGCCAGTTCTTGCACTCAGATACCATCAAAGAAAATGTTGTAGCCTATTGCACATAATTTTGGACAACCGAAATTATATCCAATGATGTGACTTAATGAGCCCCAGAAATGTAAACTTTGGTACATTTCAAAACACCCACTCAATTACTGCGGTTAGTCAAGGATATAAGTTGGTGCTGTCAAAGGAAAGAAGTCAAACTAATTGACTACTCACATGAACAAATGCCCTTAATTTTTCAGAAGCAGGAGAAAAGAGGTAGAGGAATGTTTTAAGCAAGTGCTTTTTTTTTCCAGAATCACTTGCTGATGCATAGAGTTGCTGATGCAAAGTTGTTTGATTCTTTGAACTTGTCTAAAAACTAAGCTGTTGTTTTCCCAGCATGCTGACAAGATCATATTAATTCTCAAGGAAATCAGTATAATTGCATTTTCCTTTTCGTTTTGCTAATGCTACAAAAATAGCAGCATCAGCAATGACAAGCAAAGCAAAGCAAAGCTGTGTTGCAACTGTGCAGCAGTAAACTCTCATGGAAATGGGAGAAGAAATAGGACAGCACAAAATTAGTACCTCTAAAAAAATATGTGTACAAAACCAAGCACAGACAGGACTGGAGAGAGACGTAGCTGAGCATGGTTCACAAGGAAGTGTTTCCATGAGGCACCAGTTCCTGCTTTAGATCAGTCAGTGGAGCTAGAGTATTGCTGCAGAGCTGATGAGAGGCACTGGGAGGGAAGGGAAGAGTGAGAAGAAAACTAATGCAATTTTAGCTTGATCTAATCTAATTACACAGATTCTCTTTCCAGGAAGAATAATAATTGAACAAAGAGGAAAAGAAAAAAATATAGAAAAAGTAGTTGTAGGTAGGTTTCTGTACCAATATCTGCCTTCCTCATTTTTATGCATCTCACATACAGGAGCAAGTATTTAACTCACGAGTGAGCATAAGATGAAGAAGGTGATTACCCCATTTGTTTGCAATGGTTGTGGTTAAAAATGATAACCCATTTTGTGGAAAACTTAGGATGAAAACCTAAATCTGCAGAGGGGCTTGGGTGTCTCATTCTTCAGAGGATTCCGCTATGCCTTGTATGTAGGTGCCAATAAATTTTCTGTGTTCAGTTGCCATCTATTGATGGAGACACCTAAAGTTTCAAAGTATGTAAAGCTACAAAGCTCCCCTATGTGTCTAGGTTTCTGTCACTTGATACTTTCAGAACCACCCAGAAAAAGACACTGTTGTGTTGCTTAAACCTTTAGCGTATCCCAAAGCCACATCACAGTTACCAAAACAAACTTTTTCTTGCCTCTCCCTGTCTGTGAGACCTGAGACCATTTGCGCTGTAGGAGTTTGCAAAAGAACTTAAAACTGATTCTCTTCCAATCAGAGCATTAGCTGAAGACTTAGGAGATACAGGATACTCTAGCTTCTTGAATGAGGTCTAACATACATTTTTGTGTCACCTTTGAAAGTTTCTGGTTTAATGTTTTATGTTAGTCGAGAAGACAATGATCAGATCAGGTTCTGCTTCCCTGTGATTTAAAAGTTCCAGATATTTAATGGAAAATCTGGGACTTTTCCAACCCACTACTTCAGGTGTCTCTGTACTAAGCCTGCTCTTTTCTGCCAATTCCACCCTCAGATGCTTGAGTGTTCCCACATAGGAATATCTACTAACCAGATTATTTCTGGCAGCTTCAGCAATGTGCTGCAGCAAACAATGATGCATCTGAGCTCTTGGATGTAACAATTGTCCACGTGTTTGCTGCTCAGTATTTTGACCCATTTACCACTTTCTGATAGTATGCTTATTACTGATGGAAATATAGGAGCAACAGACAGCAAAAGATGGTTTTCAGCTTTTTTTCTCTGAAATTTCAGGGATGATTATTACATTCTTACTCTGCTCTAGTTTCATATTATTGCTCTATCACTGTTATCTATATATGCCCTTGACTAATCCTAGTCTGCTTTACATATTTAGTTCCCGTGTCCTTTGAGATAGCTCAGAGAAAGATCAAACAGTTCTTAATCCTTCTGTGTTCAGAGTAAGTTGACAGTGTAAACTTACTAATTGCAGATGTGTCAGCTTGTCACCTTCCTGAACATGAGCCTCTTTGCTGTTTATTTATTCATACTTTATAAAAATAGCAGCATACCAGTTTTCACTTGTATAGTTCCTTTTATCAAAATGTCTCAAAGAAATATACAACCTCAAAACATGGCTATGGAAGTAACCTAGAATTAGCCCCATTTTATGCAGGTGGAAATTGAAGGAACTATCATTTATATCAGTTTATCAATAGCATATGGGAAGTCTTGTAGCAGAACAGGAATCTATCCTAGATCCCAGCTCCGATTCCCAGTCCTTTGTTTCCTTTCATCATGAGATCATCCTTCCATTTGCACTAATTGACATTTCCTTAGACAAAACACAATAGAATTATCTTGGGGATTAATTTGCCTAAGATCTTAATTCTGAGAAAAGACCTGCTTGATAGATGGATGCCTTCAACTTAACCAAGAAATCTGTGACGCACAGCCTGGATTTTGTGCAGGTGGAGGAAAGGGAGTATGAGGTGTATATCATATCCTGTCTCTCATCATTTCTTGGCAGATATATTGCCCAGTAGATGGAAAAGCTTCATCAACAGCTTAAAATCTGTTTCTTGTCATCTTCCTTCCCATAGCAAGAAGTGAGTCATCATACTGTCCATCAGTCCCATACTTTTCAGGGCACTGACATTTCCCTTGTGATGCAGATGTTGAAAGACAGTTTAATTTTAGTCTAGATCTGTCTACTTCTACTTCATTTGTCCCTCAAATGTACAACCCGGGACACAGGCTGTGAAAATTGGACAAAAAAGAGATATGTCTCTATGGCAGCAACACCAGACCTTCGTCCCACAGCAGAAGAAAACCAGCCAAAGATGCAAGTGTAATTTCCACCTCAATCCCTGCAGGTTTGCTATGGAATAACCTAATTTACTTCTTTACTTCAGTACAATTTTGGCTTCGTGCTACATAAGCATGAAGTAAAGCCAGGAAAACCATGATTATTCTTTTTTTAGAGAGAACATGTCAACAGTACTGAATCATATCTAATTCCAACACAAGCATAATTCTCAGGAGTCAAATAAGCAAGGGAAAATTATTATAAGAGGTAAACCTTTGACTCCTTCTAAACAGGTCCAGTTTGGTTTTTCATAATAACGTTGGAACCAAAATTGATTTGCGTTGTAATATAGACAAGCCCAGGGAGAATCGTCAATGGGTTCTAGGCTCCTAATGAACGATAAAGCAGAAGCAGAAGTAATCTTCCCCCTGTCCTAAATTATTTCTTATCCTCTACTTACTCTAATTTGAGAAACATCTTCTCATTGTATGTGAAATCCTGCATGGAAATTTCAGATGGCCTCTATCTCCCTGCTTTAAAATATAATTAACATATGCCAGCAATAAGTCACATTCTCACATTCTCTTAAATTTTTAGTGAATTAAAGACATTACCAACTTCATTTAGAATTAAGACAACTGATTCTTTCAGTTGCAGATGTATAAAAAATAGTAAGCATGAAATGTAAAATGCTTTTGTGTGTGTGTGTGCATGAGGTTCATTGCAGAAGTTTAATCAGTTTAGTGGAACATTCACGGCTCTAAAAGGACTGCAGTGACTCAGGATATGCAGGTGACCCAGATTTCTTCCCTGCTGTGTCACACAAGCAGCTGGATATGGAAATGTGTACTTGCTGTGATTCGAAGGTCAGTTGAATGGGTAAGGCTTTTATATAGAGATAGTGAATTCCAGTTATCCTTACTGTATATTCTGCTAGAGATGCCCATGTAGAATAGAATATTATAAATTGAAAGGTACTTATAATCTCTGGGGTACACAGAAGAAAAAGTCTTTTAGAGGGCTTGGTCAGGCTCTTCTCTCATGCACAGCAACATAGGGAAGAAAGAAAATTCTCTGTATTTTTTCAAGTGGCAGAAGTGGCAGCATTTTAATTTACTGTTTCATCTTTTTTTCTTTTTTTTTTTTCTCAGTAGCTTTTGCTTAGGTTATTTCCTGGGGAAAAATATACATAATTTTCATTCTCACAAACTTCACCATCACCAAACTGGCCCTTATATGGCAAGGTCTTTGTGTACTGGTAACAGTGAAAATGGCCTGTGCTCAATCTCTAACCACCTTTAACAAAATTCAGGATCTTGGGCTTGTTTTTCATTATTGTTTATAATGAATACTGGTAAAAAAATAATATTGTGCTTTCAGCTTCTACCAGGAGTTCTTGAGAACCAATATATCCCATTGAATACACTTCATGAAAAATACTGGCTTTCCATGTAAACGTTTGCATTTGGTTTCCTGCATCTGCTTACGAGCGAAAGATACCACCTGTTTTGTCAACAGAAAGATTTTGCCATATGCTCTCTACAATATGGTTAAACCCATATTTTGTCACATAGGTACATCGTCAGAGATTTTGGATTATATTTGCAGCTGGTATGACTAGTCATATCTTCAGCAGAACTGTCACCATTTCTATCATCTCATGTCTGTTCCTTAATACTTAATAGAGAGGAAGGCATGAAAAGAGATAAACAGGTCTAGGGAATGTTGACATTTTAAATTCTTTCCTACCCTATTTTGCACAAGAAAGAGCATTACGTTTGGCTATGTAAATAGATCCCAGATTTTAAAATAGCCAGGTTCTTTTCTGCCTGAAGGAGAAAGAAAGATATAAACCAGAATTATTGGCTTTCTGTAATATTTTATATTCAATTTTCTCTTGTTAGGTTCATGCCATGTAATTGTGTGCACATGTGTACATGCATGGCCCTTGTTGTACAGGGTTACAGCCAGATTCTTGTCTGCTTGCCAGTGCTCTACCAGGGGTTCAGGGAGTTGCTGTGCAATCTCCTTTATTCCGTGTACAACAATGAATACTCCTTCCTATATCTGCCAAATGCATGGTTTGATCCCATTGATATCCATTTGGCATCAGGCTCTTATTCACTAGCCCCTTACCACAGCTATTAATCACATGCACATGTGAAGTGCTGCTTGTGAGGGGGGGTGGTTCACATATCTACTTTGTTGTCTCCTTCTATTAAAGCTCTAATACCAGCACTCTGGCCTAGGATTTCTCACCAATCCATTGCTGAAATCCATATTCTTGACTGATTCCTGGCTCGTCACGCTATTCCCAGCACCCACAGTATATATACCTGTCGAAAGTGTAGGGCATATTGCAGCTGCTTCCAGGAAACTGTCTTTTCCATCACCTCTATAATCCCCCTCTCTTTCCCTTGATTCACCCTAGGTAATGCAGATTTATAGTAGTGTTTAAGTGTGGTCCTTTTTGCTTTTTTTCCTTTTTTTTTTTTTCTTTTTTTTTTTCTTAAATAAATCACCGATATAAAAATGTTATTTTATGCATTTAACTGTCTGCAAATTCTTCATTGTTCGTCCTTTTTGGTTTGAGTGACTTGCCTAATTTGGGCTCATTTGGATGCTTTCCATTAGCAGCAGAAGATGGTAGTTTGACAAAATGCTTCTGAGACACAGTCCCGTACATATACAAATAACTCATGAAGCATTGTTTTCCCCCGGTCACAGCTGAAATCAGATAAGAGAAAGTTGCTCTATGCAAATCCAAGCTGCCTTAAATCAAAGGCCTCTTTAGCTTTGAAGAGTGGATACTGACAAAGCTATGCATGAATCCTGATGGATAAGCTCTTCCCCATGGCTGCAGAGCAGCAACAAGCAGGCAAAAGAGCTACCAAGTGAGACTCCAAAGATGCTTATACCAACCCAGAGTGATACCAGCAGAACAGAACTGATTGCCAAGCCTGATTTTGTGACTATCAGCCCAAATCCTTAGCTCATGAGTTAACATTGCCTCCATGAAAGAATTTAGTTGAGTACCTGACATGGGATGTCTGTAGATGAAGCTCTTTCTGCCGTTTGCCATACACTTCTGGAAAACTGCTTTAACACTATTTACACAAACACATAAAGTAAGGAGAAATGTCCTTTTTTTGCATATGTTTGAACTAGGCTTCAGAGGAAGTTTATCATAGTCTCTGTAACAAACATTTTAAAAGCAAGCATTTAGTGGGGAGATATGCAAAAATGATTTTTTTTCTGGCAAAAATCTAAACTGCTATTTATCAAGGGGACACATTTATCTGTTTCATATCTCTCGTGATCACTTTTATTGCAGCCTTTTAAGTTGAATGTTTTAATTTGAGTTTATTAAATTTTCTGAAGTTCACAGTTTTCAATGGGCAAGCAAAAACAAAGTCAACAGAGGACATAAAAAGTGGGAGCACAGGGTGGGAAGGAGATTCCTGAAACATGGAGGATCCCCATATCGCAGACAGCTGCAGTTTGGGATGGTGCCCATTCTGCTTTCCACTTATGTTCCTCTTGGGATACTTTTTCCAGTATACCTGTCACAGATTCCAATGCTTTAAGAAAGTTCTGAGTGCATTTTGGGAGCTCTGAGGAATTAGAGAGACAGATGTCAAATACTCCTGATGTGCCAGGTAGCAATTAGAAATCACATTTCTTAACTCCACTGTCAAAACAGAGCCAAGATGAACTTTATAACTAGCATCCAGCATTTTCCCCAGGAGTGGAAAGTGTTCTGAAAAGACCTTCTGAAGAGGAGCAACTAGCTCAGCTGTGCATCCCAAAGCGGTACTTACCGCTATTGGAGAGGGTAGCTACTTGCTAACGCACTTCCAGAAGCCCTTGAGTGCCTGGAGCACAACACTACAGTCACAGTCATTATCTTCTTTGGTTGAGGAGCAAATTGGTGTGTTTGTATAGCTTCAGAAAGGAATAAAACCCACCACTGCCTTGTTTGAAAGGGTTCAAGGGACTCTGAAATAGCACAGAAGACTAAAAACATGCTGTCAAAATTAACCCTCACTCCAAACCAAGGCAAGTGACTACATGGAGGTGAAGGCATGACCGTCAACCTTATGCATTAAGCTGGAAGTTGCAGTTGGAAAGGTCCAGAGAGGAGCCATACAGGGATGAATTGGAAAGCAGTAGAGGCTTTCTAGGCTTTCTAGGAAGGTCTCCAAAATCCCTGTTCCAGAAGCCCTCAGTATGCAGTGCAGGATGATATCACTCCAGTAGGACAGTTACAGTTCAATACCATTTTGTCAGCTCTTACATGCTATAACAGATCAGGAAAGGAGTATGCTATTCTTTTCAGATCGCAGGGACTGAAGGATAATCATTTCTTCCGTCTGTCTGTCTTGCCTTCTGATTGCAGCATTTGTCTCTTCAAATTCTAAAGAAAACCCAATGTTTTAGAGTTATTTCTAAAATGTCTTTGAAGAATTTGTGATAAATCAATGAAGGATTTTACTTTTAGTCAGTACTTTAACTCTGAGGCCTTTCATAACAAAAAGGGACTGTCTGTTAGCAGGTGCTGAGGCATTACTGTCCCTTTTTACTTGTAGACTCTCCATATATTTTCAATTGGCTTTTAAGTTTGAGATCGCTTTACTGGTATAGAGACTTAGATGGCTTTAAAAAGGTTGTGTGTCTTTGCAGTTTTGGGTATAGCGGTGGTCTCCGTTCTGGGGTCCAGTGGAACTTTTAGTCTTATTCTTTCCTTCTGCTGTTTATCCTGTTCTTAATCTGCATTGATTTTCCCCCTGTAAAGCAGGAGAAAAATCAATTTCCCATTATGTCTGTTAATCAGTCATACTAAGAGTTAAACAGCACTGCAAGTAGAACAGCTGATATTGGGTTGGTGAGTTATCTAATTTATTTCCTTGAATGGGCAGGGATTTAAAGTCTTCCCTTAGCACTTCAGTACAGAGTCGACAGAGCAAAGCCCACCAGAGGCTATGCAAAGTGATGATAGACCCAGCTCAGCTGCCCAGAGGGCACCCTAAGGAGCTCAAGCCCCTGAACATAACATCATAACATCTGGAAAGGAGCTGAGATAAGTGCTTCTGTAAGCAGACTTCTTTAAGGTCAGCAAGTGATTCTGCAACCCAAACCTTCGTTAGTCACTGCTGCGAGACGATGATCTTCTCCCACATTGCAGAGTCAAGGCAAGAGATGCTTCAAGTGGATGCTTGCCCATGTTGTGACTCATCCAAGGGTTGCTCCAGCCTCTCTAGAATCACTGGGAGCATTTTGATTGATTTTACAATCAATAGAAAATTGGGATCATGTTCTACAGTCAGCATAGTATGCTGAGAAGAGTTTATTTGATAGAAAGCACGATGAGAAGGTGTTCCCATATTCATCTTTTGGATTAACAAGGAATGAGAGGATGCTGGTAAAGCAATGTAGTCTCAAACTGCAAAAAGGCACTTCAGAACTCCGAAGTTTGGAATAAGCAGATCTTCCCCTTCCCTTATTATTAAAGCACAGGATTCGAAGACCACTATGTGTAATAATCCTCTGTGGTCACAGCTTCAGTTTCACTACTATGACTCAAAATGTATCGCTATTAGGTAAGTGCCAGATGCCTCATTATTGCTCTCAAGCTCAACAAAACATACAAGCATGCAGCTAAACACTTCTCTGAATAACAGTAGTCTTTGTTCATAATTAAAAATTCAGCACATGCTTAAATGCATTGCTGAATCAGGCCCTTAATGCTCAATATAGATGATTAAAGGATCATAATCTAATAGTTTTTGCTGACAAAATGACATAATTTTTCACTGTGCCTCTGTAAAGCTACAATAAGAGATCCAAATGAAATTAAGAAGGTCTTTAAACTAACTAAAAATTATAGTCCTGAAAAAAAATGCAGGTTCAGGTCTCTACTGGAAGCAAGATAATTTAATTGCTCTATTAATCACACTTTTACACTTCATCACATCTTAGTATAAACTATTGATCAATTGTGCTCCCAATCGCTCAAATTTTGCAGGGAACTCCATAAGCCTTCAGGGAACTCTACAAAGCCTTTTACAGACCCAGTGACCTCTCCACTGTGTCCTACCTCTGGAAATGAGGCACTCAGCCAATACTGAGTCAATACTACACTGAATGGTATCTTCAGGCTCTCCAGGCAGTTCTCACAACTCCTACATTACTTTCAGGCATTAGAACAGTGGGGGTCATTGGATGGGTTTGTAGAGCTGCAGATTCTGGAAAGCATGTGACCAAACTATTAAGAAAGTGACCCTTGATGACCACTGCTAGACACTTCATGGCTAGCACAAGACTGTGTCTCCATTTCCACCCTAGTCTTGCAGGCAAGCCAGTTACCACTGCTTTAACGTTCGAATCTCCTCTCTTTAAGTCACATGCAGATTTTGCCCTTGTATCCATCACACTTTGGATGTATTTCAAAGTTTTGAGACCCTAAGTAAATTCTTACAAACAAACAAACAGAATCTTCTCTGTTGGGATGTTCCGCTAAGTCTCAACTTTAGTTTTCCAGCTGCTTAGTCTTCTCAGAGAAGGGTCAATAAAATTGCTAGTTGCATCATTAGATTAGCATGGCCACTGCATATACTGGAACAGAGAGATTACCAAGACTTGTATAAAGGGTTAGTTTTTTCCTACTTTCCTCAACATGACAGTTTATAGCAAAAACACATGCAATACCAGTATGCAATGAAATTTTATCATATGTTGGTCTGCCTCGTGATCCCTTCCATTCATACCCATGCAGTTGTTAGAATATTCCAGCCATCAGGAATTCATGGCAATCTCAAGAACGTATTGCTTATTCCTTAACTGCTAGATCCTCAGGCTCACACTAAGTTGTGTGTAGCTGGACCACTTTGTTCCATATCCAGCATGGCCCTGAGACTCAACTCTTGGCCATAGGATTCTAGGGCTGAGCATCTGAAGTCTCTTATCTCTTTCCACTGCAACCCAAAGGAGTCCTGCTTTCCCTAACTGACCGAAAGTCCTTTGCCAGCTGCTCTCTCTCTCATAAGGCTATTTGCAGGACAAACTATTTTCAGTCCTCAATTGCTCTTTCAGACCACTCAGTTTGTATGATGGGAGCTGCAGAACTGATATTTGTGTCTCACTCTACCTTCCCATCCTCCTGCTCTGCCTTTTCCCACTAACATACACTACTTAAGGAATATTGCTTTGGCCCTTGGCATCTTTCCTGATCTACTCTCAAGCAGAGAAGCCAGGGTCGCCCACACAGTCCCTGGTGCTATGTGAGGAAGCGTCTGGGTTCTTCCTGGACATTGCTTGGCCGTCTCACTAAGTTTCCACTCTCAGGCCCTATGCCAGGAGTATAGTCAACTTCTGCTCAGGCAAGTAAACACTGCGGTTTTCTGTATTTGGCCACTGGTCTAGACCACATGAACTCTTGCTATTGTTTTGTAGCCTGTCTTAAGATCTTCTACTGAGATGCACTTATCACCTCCAGATTTTGTTGATAATCATTCAACTCTTCGCACAGCATCTAAAATGTAGCAGACCATCCCTCAGCCTTTGCTCACAGTTCTTATCTCATGCTTCCTGCTCCTTTGTCACTCCACTCATGAGCTTCAGAAAGCTAAAATCACTCTCCGTGAAAGACTTTTGTTTCTATGACTCAAACTGAGCTTTGTGAACCCTTGGCTCAGCACTCACCACTGGTTTGGCTGAGGGTGCTACATGCACCAGCTAGCCTGTATCTAGGACTTAGCAATACAAACTGTCAGAATTTTGTTTTTGAGACCGAAACTATAGACTACTCAAACAGAGCCATGTGACTTGTGGTTACACAGCTCAGAAACTGCTCAGGCCTGATGGCAATTGTCCAGTGGATCCAGTCATTCTTAATTGATATGTCCTGCCTGATTGCAGGCTAGTTAGCTGTCCTGCTGAGGATACGTAAGGCTGAAGGACCTTGCCGTTTTGAACTGCTTTCAAGAGTTGATAGAGGATTCCAGTTTCCGATCTCCCCTGGTTGGATAAGTAAATCATTCAGGCTTCTTGCCTCTGTCACCTGTAAAATATTTTCTTGACTGCTATCACACCCCATCTCACACCAAAAGCTCGTCCCATCTAGCCCGATTTTAGACTTTCACAAATAGGGCTTCAAGAGCTGTTTTTAGAACAATTCCATCAGCACTAAAAAATGGTTGAAAAAAGTGAGTAAGATGGTGATGCAGGCAGGGAATAGCAACCTACCCACTGTCAGATGTAAACAGTCACAGGTCAGTGCTCTCCAGCCCTTGCTGCTAGGCAGAGTGCAGCATTATTTACTTTTATCTCCCTACAGGCCTTTTAGCTGATCTTTCCAAATATCACCATCATCCAGAGTGTTGGTCATGTAAAAGTTATAGTCAAGCTATATCACTTAGTATTCAATCATATACACAAGCAGCAGAAACCCTCTGCTACCTTTCCTGATTTCCTTTCCCTGAATACTCCTCACTCCCCTATAAGGAATAATGCAGCAAAAACACATATTTTAAAAGCACACCTTACTTAGGTTAAATTGATTTTTAACCAGCTCACGGGCTGATTCTCCCACAGGGAGAGCTAAAAGATGACAGCTTTTAGCCACAGTGCTAGTAACTCTCAGCTAGAGGCAAGGAGTCTGAGGGAGCTCTACTCCTCATATTGATACCTGAGCTGGGGAGTATGGTGTGGTGCAGGCCAGGGCAACACAGACACATGACTGGCACTAACAGACACTGTGAGACCTGGGCTGTCCCCTTTTATGAGAGGCAATTTACTCTTGTTTGAAACCCAGGAAAGTCAGATCCACCTCAGCTTCTTTGCATATGCCAAGTGATGCATAACCTGGCAAACCATGCACAGCTGCCCTTCCCCATGGCAATCATCAAGGAGAAAACTGGCAAAGGAGAGGAGCTCTGGAATATGATTGCAGAGGCTCTGTTCCCCTCTGGGGCATAGCAGAGGTACATGATCAGTTCTTCATTTTGTGGGGCTAGTCCTTATCTACTAAAATCTTCCTCCCAAGTGTTCAGCCTGGCAACTCTTTCTGTCTTAAAAAGCAAGTAGCTGGAATATCTCCTTTTGCACACCTAGATCAGCTGGCAGTAATGATAGACACTGTGTGCCTCAAGGTTTGCTGTGCATTTATTTACATTTAGTATGTAATTATGCATTATATGTAATTATGTATTAAATATACATAGGTATATAATTTGATATGTAAATATGCATTGCATATAATAATATGTTGCTTTTTATATGTTATATTTAAAATGTTACCTTATTTATATAGATGTATGCACTTACATATCACTTCATCTAATATCTTCAGATCTTCAAGCTTTTTATTATTCTAATTCTATTTTACTTTATTTCAAAGAAAGTCACTACTACTATGCTATCATGTAAAATGACGAGTGGAGAAACAGAGAAGTTAAATGATTTGTGAAAAAAAATCCCAGAAATCTGCATTTTCAAGTACTATACTGATTCAGTGTAACAGCAAAACCCACATGCTACTGCGTATTAAAATATTTTAAACTTATTTCTGCTGTGGGAGAGGAAGACGATGATTTCTGAAAAGTTAGATCTTATCTATTTTGTACTGCCTCTTTCAGTTCCAAAGATCAAATGCCCACATTTCAAATGGTAATACAATACCTATTAATGCCCTATCATTTTTATTCATCAGAACATCTGTAGCTTTACAATTTACAAAAAAAAAAAAAAAAAGAAAAGAAAAAAAGAAACGGGTAAGTTTTAATATCTCTAGTACATCTTATAATTTATCTCAGTACTTTATCTCACCTGTTTTTCTGTGGGATATTTACCTGGGCAGAGGAAATATAACTTTTTCTTAAAAAATAAAATAAAATAAAATAAAGAATGTAAACTGTAAAATCATTCTGAAAGTGGTTGGGGAATGAAACAATATGGTGATTTACTGAATTTATGTTGCATGAATTCCAGATGCTTGTGATGTGATCAGTCTTTTATGTCAAATACACACATATGACATTTTTCCTGATTCACACAGAGATTCCACACCCTTGCTTGCCTTTTTTGTTCTATAATCAAGGAAACAATTTAACGTGACCACAAGGCTTTTGTGTGATACATCAAATTAATAATTATTACCAGACTTGTTAAATGAGCAAATCTGTTTATAATAAATCTGCTGTGAACAAACGTATTTCATTTTGTCAGGTCTTGTAAGAGTTATTTATGGTAAAACAAAAGCCTTCAACCCATTCCTGATAAAAGATTTGACAAGTTAACTGATTTTGTCTACACAGAAAAAAAGCACAGAAAAGCCCCTACTGTGTGTTTCCCAAAAGAAAATTTACCTTTGCTTTGGAAGCGTCTGCAGATTAATCTTTCACACCAATTTGATTCTTGCCAGAGAGGGTGAAAACCTCATCTCTATCTGTTATATTAGGAACAACTGTCTTCTCATTCTACAGGATCCCATTTTTGTCATCATGGAGTCAAACCTTCAGTTGGCGTTAATGGAAGTCTTGTCTAAATAGGACCTCAGCCTAGCCAGAACTTTGGATATGTCCCAGCTTCTTTGAGTAATTAATAAAGTACTACAGCCACAGTACTTATTTACAAAAGAGTCAGCAGGCGTCAGCAGGCAGCTGTGTGGAAAGGAGGATGGGGAGAATCAGTACTGGCAGTACTCATTTTCCATCTCTCTGGCCCTGCTTCAGCAAAGCACTTAACCACATGTTTAATTTTAGGCGCATGAGTAATCCCATCTCTGCTGAGCAAAGCGTACGTTTCATTCTCCTCGACTTGAGTGGCGGTCTTCTCGGATAGACCCATCAAGTTTCACACATGGTCTGCAACACCCTGTGGAGAGGCCTTTGGTAGAGCAGTTCTTGCTGCCCTAGGACTTTTAGCAACTCAAGCATGGCTGCACTGTATCTGGCATGGGAGAAAATGGACTGGGAGTAACTGGGAGCATGTCATTTATGCAGAGTGTAAACCAGCACCAACATGAACCTCCATACCCAACTTGCTGCTTCTTGCTCAAGTGCTCTGTTGAATGAGGAGCTCTCACCTCAGATGAGAAGACTTCTAGCAAGCGTATTCCTTGATCCGTTACCTGTCCTAAGGCTGCATAGATTTATTGCTGTGTGACAGAGCATCTGCTACTCAGAGCTAAGATCAAAATAGGTGACTGCCTAGGGCCAAGATTCACAGTCCTGTGAAACCTATTTAAGGGTCTAATTCTGCAATCATGGAAGTCAGTGGATGTTTCCAATAAAAAGGGGATCAAGGTAATAGGCCCTCATTCAGCTAAGCATTTAAGCAGATGCTTGCTTTAAGAACATGATTAAGTCTCTTTGAACTTATTGGGAATGAAACACATGCTTAAGTACCTCAATGAATCAGGGACCTAATCCTGCTCTGGATCTGCAGCACTGGAAGGTATCTACAGAGTTAGTAAAGCAATTTCCTGTTGCTGCTCAAGTCCTTGGCTGCAGCTATGTGCTGCTTATTTTGATAAATATAATATTAGTCTTCCCACTTCAGAGATTATTTTTCTTTAATATGCAAGGAACTATAAACATGTGGTTATAACTGGACTAATCATAGTTAAATTGATTGTATGCATGGATGTTGGAACAATCTTGCTCTACTGCAGTCTTCCTGCAGATTTCTGCTCTGACCACTCTATTGAAATGACCAGGGTAAGATGACAAATGATTTCTTGAGTATGCTGCCTGCGTTCAGCTCCTGTGACATTTTCAAAAGCCTGCTTGTGTTGGCTGATTTCATTTTCAAAACTTGCTTTCAAAGAGGGGCTATTTATGGGAAAACAAAAGCCCTTTCCAGATACCTGACAATGAATTTGGCTAGTTAGCTTATTTACTGTGCGCAAAGAGAAAACATTCAATGGCTCTCTTCCTGTATATGTTTTCTTATGAAATATTATATTTGCCTGTGATCCATCTGCTTTTCAAACTTTCATGCCAAATTGGCTTTAGGGGCGAGGTCTGAAATCTTTACCACAGCTCTATCTGTTACACAGTGCCAGTCAGGAAAAAGCCAGCATGGGATGCATAATTTGGCATTCCGCTGCCATCGAAGGAAGGGAGGCCTTATTTTTTCCCCCCATCAGAATCAGAAGTAGATTTTTTAACTAAAGCCTGGAGGGGGTCTTGAAATGTCTAGGATCAGCAGTCACAAAAGCTACTTTCTGTTGGATCAAGCCCAGCATGCATTATTCTAATGTCAGATGCGTAAGCGCGCAGAACTGTACGTAGCACACTGGAAAACTTTGCCTTCACTCATGCACAGTTGGAGAAGAGTTTGACATTGAAATTAGATCTCTGGATCAACATAAAAAATGCTTGACATTTTGTTTGGAAAGTTATTGTGCATGGGCATATACAAGAGGTAATTGCTTAAAGTAAATAAAAATGACTTAAAGTCAATAAGCAGTATTTTTAAGGCTGACAAGGACTCAAGTTTTATAAAAGTAAAGCTGTCTACTAGGCATAGAAAAAGTACTAAAAATTAGGGAGAGGTGAGATCATGCTTTTTCATTTCAAGTTTTGCGTTTTTGGTTTGAAAGCTCCAGCCTTCATTGGGTCGCTCTTTCAGCTTATTAAAGCTTGCGGGTAAAAGAGGAGCAGAGATTGGGAAAGATTAAGAAAATTACTAAAAAAGCGCAGTGAGTGCTGTGTATGCAGTAATACATTTATTTATACCCACTCAGCAAGGGCAAACTGACCAATCCCTCCAAGACAGCTGAAGTATTTCCTATATAAAGAAGGGGTGTTTTTCAGCAGTAACTTTCCTATCCCCTCAGAAAAATCTTTCAACTATGAGAAAAAAAGATCTATAAATATAAACACATTCAACAAGCTTCATAAACCATCTGTGAGATTAGTTACACTGAGGACAAACAAAACTATTCCTCTCACTTAAACCCAAAAAAGTTAACAACTGTCGAACAAACTTTTGGTGAGGAAAAAAAGACTTTAGTAAAAATTGAAAAAAGAATTGCAAACCAAAGCTCTATTTTCAAGGCTAATATCAATGCTTCAGAGCCTGTGATATTAATATGAATTAAGCACCAAAATGCTTTAAAAATGTCATATGCATATCCAAAGGATTAGTGATATTTAAATGGCATTAAATGGCATTTATGTTATATTATATGGCAAAGACACTTCCAAATATAAATTTCAGGATCCTCTATTTTTCATTTAGTTGCCTTTTAACATGGTGTCTGATTAGTCATTTTTCTAAAGCCTTTGTAGACTTTATTCATATCATGTGTCTCATGAATCTTCAATAAATATATATTTTATCCATTATAAAGACACAGGAAAATATAGATATAGTTTTTCTCACATTCATTTACTTTCAATTCAGGGCCGGCTTTGGTTATAAACAAAAAGGTTGCTCCCTACTGCCTCAGGGCCCTTGTTCTACACTTGCTGCAGGGGGATGTGTTGGCTGTTCGCTGCAGGAGTTAGGTACAGCTCAGACCTCTGTAGCAGAAGCAGAAAGATCAAGCCTTGCCATCCATCCTGATGCAATGTTTCACTCGAGGCCTTTGGAGTCCCTCAGGTCTGGGAGTACCGGAAAGGAATGGACAAGGAGAAAAGATCCACAAAGGGAGGCCAGCTGGGGGAAAGGGAGGGAGATCTCCATCGTTATCCCAAAAGGTCCTAGGATATCCCAAATTACACTAACTGCTGCCCTCATCCCACTGGCGTGCCTATGCCAATGCATGCCATGCATGCTCAGAGCACATTTTCAACTCCCAAGCCTTATTTACAGAAAGCTGAGAGAACTGGGGATATCTTAAATTGTACTGTGGTGGGGGATGATATAGTGTGAATACCAAAGGACCAGGCTTTCCAAGAGCACGCTGAGTCAAGAGACACAGACATGTTGTCAAGTGCAAAAGTTTTACTGCCTTCTTGCAAAAAAAAAAAGCTGTTGGCAATATATAGTCCCTGAAAGCAGGACCAAAAATAACAATAATGCATAGACCCTTTGGCCACAGAATAGTCTTTGAAATACGGGGATTATAAATACAGGCATCTCTATTTGGGCTAGACAAAACACTGAAAGAAATACAGGGAACATAAAAACAGCTTCTTTCTTCCTAGGCTTTAAAATAATTGGACAAATGAAAAAATGTGCTTAAAGCCCTAGGATTTGTCTGGAAACAAAACAAAATTCAGTATAAGTGGCTTTAGTCCTCTGTGTCCTCCAAGGCAGGAATAAGGGCTTCACAAAAGAGGCCTGCACACCCTCTAACATTTAACCCCCAAAAATCTAGGGCTTCAGCTTGCTGGGATTCAAGAAAAAAACTGAGGAGTACCTCATTAGCACATGGAGGAGATGGTAAAGATGCTATAAAAAGGGCAGGAAAGCACTGTTGTAAATATGAAAAGATCTTCACAGTTGCAGGTAACCATTAGTCTTTTGTGACAGGAATGCCTGGTCATCCTTGTTTAAATACACAGTACACCAGCCTCACACCTCCAACACAAAGAGGGCCCATGTGTCCTAGCAGCGGTTCTCTGATCTTTTCCTTGCTTTATTAACTCAATATTTTCTGCCCTACTTTACAGTTCCCACTGTCAGAGACACTGAGATAAGCCCAGAGCTGGTCTGAGAGGGAGATCTTATTTGGAGCAACTTCTGAGCAGAATATAAGGTCTTTAGACTTTATAGAATATCGCC
This sequence comes from Nothoprocta perdicaria, assembly GCF_003342845.1. Taxonomy (NCBI): domain Eukaryota; kingdom Metazoa; phylum Chordata; class Aves; order Tinamiformes; family Tinamidae; genus Nothoprocta; species Nothoprocta perdicaria. The sequence goes on along the minus strand of NW_020455877.1, from coordinate 1,227,985 downwards.
TGCTTATCCACTTCTCTCAAAGTCCTCCTCTGTATACCACATGCAGGTACTTATACCTGTGACACTGATATCCTTCCTCTGAGCTCATTCATCTAGGAAGCAGCTTATGGAAGTAACACCTGATGTCTATGCTGGTCTCCAGACATACTGTCTAGGCAAGGCAAGTGATCAGCTCTACTAAAAGGAGGTATGAACCTGAATCACAGTGAGTGATCTATGGACTTCTGTAGTCTGATGAAGGTGTTGGTGGGGATTGATGACCAGGGAAGAGTAAAGAAATGATGGGCTGAGAACATAAGGAGGGGAGAGCTGAGCTGTATTGCTGTCTGTGCATGGCCTTCATTGTAATCCCCTTTCCAGGGTGTGCAGCCAAGGGAGGCTTTGCTGGATACTTTAATTGTTGTAGTGCCAGAATAACCACTGGGACCTGGTTTTCCAGACCAGGGTTGGTGTATTCTCCTCCTTCACAGTAAAACTTCTCTGTCATTTTATGTCTTCAGTTCAGCTTGCAGAGAGCAAGCAGTGGGTGTGTTTTAATGAGTCTGAGCTTCATTACAAGCTTTCAGGAATTTGTAGGAACAGCTAAAGTTCCTGCTACTTGAAACATTTTCCTATGTCTCTGCCCAGGAGTGGGTGAACATCTGGACAGCAAGACACAGGCTGTTTGACCAGGCTGTTGGACTCCTGGGCCCTGTAATGGAGGGTGGAGAAAGGGGAGCTTTCTGGTTTTGGCATGGATTGGTAATGGGAACTGATGTTTCAGTGTTTGTAGATGTGGTGAAGATTCCCTCTCTGCCTTACTCCGCTCCTTGAAGGACTGTTGTCAAAATTTTGTCCTTAGTTGGGCTCTCAGCTTCTTACAAAGGATATTATCCTGTCTACGCTGCTCTTCCATGGACTAAGAGATATGGAAGAAACCACCTGGGACAGGCACATAAGAAAGCAGAGGCAGTGGATGGGTATGACAGTCTGCCCTGGAGACTAGGAATGGAGACATGCAGGGTCTAAATTGTCTTAGGGATGAAATCAGACCACAAGTCTGCTACTGAGGCCAAGGACTGTGCTGATGTTTGCACTAGAGACCAAAAGAGCTTAAGCAGCTGCCTTAAAACACCACCTCTGCCTTGCCATTGCAGCCACCAAGTGTAGTACTGTCAAGAGGAACGACTCTTTAGGGCATGGAGAGGATGCTCACTTGGGCAGTTTGGTCACAAACACAGATCATGCTCTAAAAACTTGGGAAACAAATAAGATAATCCTCTGCAATCCAACAGTATATGCTAGAATCCTGTCAGATTTTGGGGACATGGTTCATTGCCTGATGAGTGTGCTCCCATTTGGCCAATGTCAGGACCTGCAAAGAGATAGCACTGAGCAGCAGTGAACTTGAACATCTCACCCTCCCCTACCACACAACCAGAGACATTCAAGTCACTGAAAGGAAGGCAGAAGCCTCCCCAAAAGCAAAAATACTTGAAGATGAAGCTAAAGCAGGGCTCCAGGTACTGATATGTCTAGGAAACATACAGGTAATTGGTCTTGATTTGCTTGAACCCCTCTGCATGTTTCAATGAAACCCTCTGAGGTTTCATTGCAGACATGATTCTGTGCCTATATCACTCCCTAGTAAACAGGACAGCTACAAAGTGAATAATAAGAAAGATTTCTCCTGCAGGGATGTAACCACAGCTTTGTGGTGTTTGGGAAATAGGGAGTTCTGTGATGACACTGTGAGACACTGATTTTCTGATGCTCTCTGAGTTACACATCTCTGCCTTACCTCTCACTGTAATTCTTTCCTAGGCAGAATAGTATTATGCTCTATTGTGTGAATAGCCTGTAGCTATTCAGACTGAAAATACATGATTGTCCTTTGTGCAAGGGAAAACAGAAATGAAAAAAGACATTTTTAAGACAGGTCTTTCACTGCAGATTCTCTTATAATCATTTCTTGACAAACCATAACTGACTATGAGTGCATTTTGGAGACCTGAGACACATTTATCTATCCTGGCAGCACAGAAGAGATTTAGGCAGGCTAAGTTTAAATTAAGTAGTTTTAGTATTGGAAGTAATTCATTGTAATACTGAGAGTTAAACATCACCAGTTGATAGTAGAGAGTGGGGGGTTTAGCAAAGAACAACGAAACTCATAGGAGGTTGGAAGGAAATTAGAGTAGTGGCACCGTTTTTCATCTCAGTTGTTTTCCTTTATACATAGGGCTGTAACATGAAAAAGAAATGAAATAGAGGAAATACAGTAGGCTGGCTTTTACTCTTCTCTGTAGAAAAAGAAATACTAATTTCCATTCATTAGAAATGTAGTGTAGTTTTCCACACTTTCATTTTTTAAAATGGTCAGTAGTGCTACTTCACTCTCTCTAGAGACTTATGTTCAAGGACTGTAAAGGGAGTATCACCCCCCTCTAAAACCCCATTTCACACTTTCCTGCTGCAGCATTTTCAGTGGGCCCTTATAGCTCCTTCCTGCGGTTTTAGAGACAAATCATTCCAGGCCTGTGCCTAAGGAAAAAGGGAAATTGATGCTCTGCTGCTGCTGTAACCTAGCTGTTGCTGGTACAGCAGTGGGAAAACACAGTACCAAGCCACAGTACCCTGGTCAGATCTTGGTTTCCTGTTGTCCAGAGCTGTATCCACCCTTGTAGTTTCATGGTTAGTTCCATAATTAAGGTTTTTACCTGAGAACACAGAACATTGACAATAAAGCAAATTTGCATCATATAAACAGTGCCATTCATAATAATGAAATAATGGTAATAATAATAGCATGAACATCACTTGAGAAGTTCTTTTTTTCAGCCTAGCATTTACTAGCATTCACTAGCTCAATTGCCTCCCTAAAATTTACTAGGATTATTATTGATTTACCATTTCTTAAAATGGTTGTAATGAAACAGGAGTAGTCGTCTAGGTCAGGCCTAGGTCGGGTCATAGGAAAATCATTCTCTGGAGACTCTGAGAAAGTGACTGAGCAGCTACACTCAGCAACTAATGCAGCCAACATCTTTGACAGACACCCATAGGCTGTAGCATAATTTAATTTGGTAAGACAAGTGAATTAATGCCTCAAACTACTCTCCACATGTTCAGAAAAGGAAGACTCATGTAGTTTACCTAAGTTCAACTCTTAGCCCTCCAGGATCACTGCTGTATGCAGAGTAAGACATGCTACTGCAAAGGTACTCTCACCTCTATCTTCTTCTTGCCACTTTGCTTCATATGCCTGTGCTGACTTCTGCTCCTCAGCTGAAGAGGCTGGCCTCAAGAAACCACTGAATACAGCTCTACATGAAACCAATTGAGGGCGCAAATCAGTTCTATGTCAAGGAACTTTTCAGCTGTCTTTTCTGTAGCTCATCAACCTGACAATCAAAAATATAGAATAAAGACCAAGTAACATAATCACAAAAACATTTTAAGGTCTATTAACACACCAGCTCAGCCAGCCCTGATGATGTGCAGCAGCTGGAGGTGCTGAAGCCCTTAATAAATTAGCCTTTCTGATGAGATTTACAAGGGCTCTTGATCTATCATCATGCTGGTTGTATCTGTCATTTGCACCTGGTACAAATATCTTCAATAGCTATCTCATGCCACTTTCATGCAGTCCAGCTGGAATTACTGCACCTTTGTGCTGATGTTACTGAAAACTGGGAATAAACTTCTTAACACCAATGTAGTATTAAGAAGTAGGCATTCACTTTATTGCAGAGTTAGATGCACTGGGCATAGCTCGTGCCTTCCCTAGAGAGTGTTTGCTAAAACATTTATTTCTCTATTATCTACATATGCATTAAATTCTAGGAAATGATCATATATATTCATTCCATTTCCTGGAACTAATTGCAATATACCCCATCCTCATGCCCTCTGTCCCTTTGGTGGTCTCTGGTGGTCTTTTTGAGACCCCTGGTGGTCCTCTTCCAGGAAGTCACTTCCATATACGGCTTCATTTTGGCTCAATGGGCCCTGTTTCAGTCCTACTGCCCTGTTTCAGCCAGTTCCACGAAGCTACAGTGGTGCTTATCTTTGTCTTCAACCCATGTTTGCTCCTTCTGTCTGTATTCTCTCACGAGGTCCCAGTAACACCTGCTGTTTTGTCCATATTCTCTCATAATATATCAGCAACAGCGAAAATATGGCCTTGAGTGCCTTTTCTTCTGGGGTTTCTCACAACACTGAGGCCTTTCAGAGTTCATTCATGCCCTTACTAGTGTTATTTAGCATTGGATCCCTCTAACACAGTGCTAGGTTCACAGCAGTTCCATTTGCTGGAGACCTGCAGTTCAGTCCTGTGTTGTAAAAAAGGTCTGAGTCCCATTCGTTTCTTTTATGGGCTGTCATGTTTGGAGTTGCTTTAGGAAGGATGGTCCTCTGTGGATTTTATCCACTATTTGAAGCTCATGTTTTGATTTAGGCATTTTATATGTATCACTTTCTGGGCCACCTAGAATTTTGCAGGAAGTTATTTCTATGCAGGTCTTTTAGGCTAGATCTACATATGGAATGAGTTTTGCATTAGATGTTACCTCCTCTAGTGTGGTGCTGCTGCTATGACAAATGTGTGGGGGTCTCAATGCTTCTATCGCCCACCAGCCAGTGTCGGTTTGGTCCCCAGCTTCAGTGGTGGCAGCACTGACCACAATTTGCAGAGTTAGGAATGCTCAGGGCAGTTTTCTGCAGACAGAGCCACCCACACAGCTGGCAGTGTTGCCCAAGATTTGAGCCTTGCTGCTTAAGGCTTTTACACACGGGTTACCCACAAAAATGGTCATATGGTCACAAAAATTGGGTCATATGGCCCAATTTGTCAAATGGAGCAATCCTGCAAATTGCCTGCTTTATTTAAGCAGTTTTGAAGTGCAGGAGTTTCAATTTCAATATATCCAATAAAATGGATAGAACTTCTGCTCCTCATGGAATTAGTGTCATTCAGTTCCAAACGATAATTTCTTCAAAGAAGTTATTTGCCTCAGTATAGGATACAAGTTATTTTTAATACTTCATGCAAATCCTCAAAAAGGCAATCTTAATGAATTCTTAGCTAGTCTCACAGTACATGATTTGAGAAAGTGACAGTACCATGGTTCTCTCTAGAGATTTATGAAGCACTTCCAGTTTAGCACAACAAAATTACGAGGCATGTCACTTATAACTGAGTAATCAATACACTTATCTATAATGCACAACTGGAACAGCAAATTGGCTGCACATTTCTCCACTGTCCCCCAAAACTCATATTTCAGACATGACATTTACATCTTGGCAAAAATTCTTCTTAAATTCTTTATCTGGAAGTGTTTTCAGACAAATAGTTTTCCTGTAATGGGTTGCACATCAGATCATAGCCTAATAGCAAAAGTTTGAGGGTATTCTTCCAGGTAAGCAATACTGTCATATTTCTTCAAATTCATATTTTCCCCAATGTAAATTCCAGGCTCACCCCTCAATGGAGTATCCCCCAACAGCTGGTGATCATGAAGTGCTGAATTTTCCCCCTCAGACTTAAATTTTTATCCTATTGTTTGCCAAATCGTTTTTTTTTTTTTTCCATGTCCTTTATCTTTCTGTCCACTAGCACAATTAAATCAGAGAAAGTGTTTTTAGAGGATTTTTTTTTGAGTGAGAGAGTATTCTTCTCATTACTATCACTTGTTCTCCCATTCCTCATTCCTTACTTGCATTTTTACTTCCTCTCACCATCTCCCAGGTACATACAGTCATGTATTCATTTTTATTCACATGCTAAAACCTCTGTTTTTCCAGAGGAGATGTCAGAAAAGACTCCCATGTCAGGCAGTGATCAAAATCAGTGCAAGAGAAGGAGGGGGCAAAGGGAACCAGGGAAGAAGCGGGGATGGAAGAAGGGAAGTCTGCAAGGGCGAGGCTGTGCTTCACAGGGGCCCAAGTGGACATGGACCAAGACAGGAGAAGACCCCAAGCCAGGCAAGGAGGGCTAAGGTTTCTGCTGTAGCTCAAGGAAACCGAAGCAGTAGGGAGGAAGAGCCTGGAGAGGAAGGCAGGATGGCCATAGAAAGTGGGAAAAGAGAAAAGAGAAAAGCGATGACAGGGGCAGGCACAAAATTTCCCTCTGAACATCTTGGTGAAGGAGCAGCCTGACTAATCCCTTCCACCTTCCCACTCATAGGGGCTGCTCCCTCTCCCTCTTCCAGCTGGCATTGGTATCAGCTGTGGGTGAGATGAATACTCTACAGCTTGAGCCTTTTCATGAGTAATTTATATTTAATTTTCAGGAGGTCTCCTCCCACTTATTGCTCTCCAAAGGATGCCTGCAAAGGAGCGAACAAGTGCTTTGATGTAGGTTTCAGTGGGAAACTACTCACCCCACCATCCACTTCAAAGGAAAACAGCCATAAAAATACAAATGTCAAGGTAATGAGGCTCGACAAAGTGATATTGAAGACAACAGCTTGGGCCACAGGTGAAATAAAGGAGGAAAAAACAAGTGAGGAAGAAGTAACGGAGCGATTGAACACCCGCAGAAAACACATGCCGTGAGAGAACCTGTATGCACTAAATCTTGGAGGAAAGGGACATTTTGCTGCTTTCCTGATCCCTTTCAAAGTGTTTGGAAATGGTATGTGATGAAACAAAAGAGTGATCCATGCTTTAAATGGTTTTAAAGCTGACAATGTCAGATTACTGCAGTGCTGAGAACTATAGGAAAAAAAAGTCATGGAGAAAATAAACTTTTCACAGAAGATATACTGACGGTTCTTAAACTTCCATGCACCATTTGCACAAGCCAAGAAAAGGAATGAATTATCATTGTTTTTGTTTCCAGGATTCAAGCAGAGCTTTGTGATAACTTCCAAGTTTATTGTATGACTTAAAAAAAAAAGATTGTAGGGAATATGCCTGTGTGACCCCAGAAGACCTAAAGAGGAAACCAAAATAGTGAAAAGTTAAAAGAAAATAACCTGAACAATGTACTTCATTTAAATAAAACAAGACAGTTACATACTGGAAACCGTAAGAAAAGCAGAGTAGAAGCCAGCTGTGAGGCTCTTCTTTCCAGAGTCACCTGTCTTTTTGGCATGTCATACTGAACTGCTAAGAATAGATATAGGAATTTTTTATCTTTTTAGTAAAAAGTAGATCAAAAACATGGTCATATGTAAAACATATCTGCATGATAAGTAGTAAAAAGGATGCAAAGAAGCAAGACAATTCCACTACTGTTTTATGATTAAATACATTTGCAGGAATCAGGAAAAAGAAATAGATGTGTATTACTGACAAATTTAAAATATTCCGAATAAGGATGTGCTTGAAAAATATTCAAGAATACTACATGAAAAAAAAACCTCTTAATTTTTATTTTTACCACATAAAGCAGTGTTAGCTATATCACTCTCCTTTCACCTGATCATGCTTTTAATTCACCCCTTTTCTTCTAGACCTTCATCATTCAGAGCACCATAGGTACCTCAACTGACATCTGTGTTCTCTATAAATACTGGCAGTGGATAAGATCTCTATCTGTAGCCAGTGTAAATAATAACTACAAAAAGAAAGAGTAATAATAATTATTAGAAATGAATTAATATGTTGAACTTGGATAGAAGCTTGCACTTGAGAGACAAAAGGTAAATGGTGAACTAATGACTTTTTTATTGAGCTTAGCAGTAGTGGTCACTTATTAAAGCAACATGTTCTCCAGTCCTCTTTAAACTAGTAAGCCCGGCAAACCTTAAAGAAAGTATGTTTTCCTAAACCCTCACAACTCTAATTAATCAAAAAAAAATTCTATAAAAAACACATAGCTCCTTATCAAAATTGTTTCAAAGCGAATGCATTCTCCTGAGCTTTTCTCAATGTCTAAGCAGAAAAATGCTTACAGTCCAAAAGTTTCCAGCTTTAGTCCTTGATCCATGATTTCAGCTAGAGGATAAGAGGTCTTCAGCATGCAGTTTTCCTGCTATAGAAACTTGGAGAGAGGGGGAGAGAGGTTTTGTTGTGTCAGGAAAGATTAAAATGTGCAAAAGCATCCTGAAATATTTGGAAATCTGGGTCTCTCTTGCACTTCTTTTTACTATTGCCAAGAGATTCCCACTCCTGCAGAGCTTTGGCGTGGGAATCAAGCGATACTCTGGCATGTGCTTTTTAGGACTGAAGTGTTCCTCTCTTTGGGCAAACTTATGGGAAATTAGTGCAAAAACCTGACTCCCGGGAAGTGTCGCCTTCCAGTACTAGAACTTGGCTGGTGGGTTTGTTATCAAGGCCAAAGTTCTGCATCAAACACTGGTCTCATGGACAGCCAGGCCTCCTGACTGAGGGATCCACTGCTGTCCAGCCAGACTATGTGTGCTGTGAAAAGAGAATATATATTTTGTGTGCCCAATGCGAGGTTGGGCCTTTAATGAGCTGTCTTCAAAGCACAGTGAGGGGACTTGGGCTCATGGGAACTAGGGCCAAAGAAGAAACCACAGGACTGTCTAGTCAAGCTTCTTTTGGTCCCTTAAGTTTCACCTGTTTATCCCTGGTTCAAACACAGTAACTACAGCTTAGTAAAAGCCCAACTTCCAGACACCAATTTCTTTTGTTTACTACTTCATTTTCCCTGTGGTTTGCCTCAGACCAAAAGAACCACAGAGCAGATTTCCATATGACTCTTGCCTCTTTTACCTAAATAAAAGAAAATGTCATAAAGTGACAGAGTCATGTGAGAAACCACAGATTATTTATATATATATATAATATATATTTAAAGTATGTTTTAAGGAAATAACTCTTCTAAATCTACTCAGAGACTTACCTAGCACTAACTTATCCATGTTGCTGTGGATTAAAGCAGAGTCCAGACTTCATGGAGTTCTTCCATTATGTAAGGGATATGTTTTCTACTTCTTAGTGCAGAAGTTTTATACTAGTAATAAAAAGAGAATGTGAAAAGAGGGGTGGGGTGGGGAACATTGCAATGTATGCGTATTTATCACAAACACAATGGATATAAATGATTATCCTTTTTACTGTAGTCATGTATACCGGACCAGAAATATGATCTATGTTCCATAGCAATGGACAGTTGAAGGAAAACTGCAGCAAAGCCACTCTTTTTGAAAGAAAAATCAGTTGACAACAAGGCTTCAGTTACAAACACTACCAAGGAATAGATGAATAAATAACCACTGCTTTTAAACAGGTGAACACACAGATAAACATATCCCTTTTCAGACTTACATTTGTACATAGCATTCTCAATAACACATTTTTTTTTTTCACAATACCTACTGAACCATAAGGGTTTCAAGACCAGCTAGATAATAAGGAACTTCTTTGCTATCACTCACCAACCTCACTGAAGCTTACTTCAACTTTGGATTTAACCTTTGCCAGGTTCTTTGGTGTTTTTGCATGCTTCCTTCTCCCTTTTCTCTCTCTCATTGTATCAGGTAGGTAATGCACAATCAATTCAGTACATCTCCCTCCCCTTCCAAACTCTGAACATTTCTCAAACTCTTACAGACCTGCCCAACATAGAGCTTTCCACTGTGTCCTCTTTAGTTAGAGGCAGAAAGAGGCCATTTCTCGGGCCCTTATGTGCCTGGAGAGCATCCATCCTTCCCACTGGTGTCCACACCACCTGTCCAACCTCAGCATCATGCAGCACTTCTGTGACCTCCCTGTTGCTCCAGGAAATCCTAACACGTCTTCAGCCGCTCCCTAATGCTACTTGACTGCAATATCCTGGCAGACCGGGCTATTCAAATAAATCTTATTACGTCTTTAAGACAAATAGGTTTTATTTTACACAAGGAGCTGGTTTAAGATAAAGGTAACATGATAATTTTAAGATGGAAATATTTCAGTTAAAAAGAACCAGAAACCACCATATCCTTATCTTATGTAAATGCTACATCGTGAAAATCCTCACTGGCTTAGCCTGGCTTACACCGTGTAACATTTCAGCTGTTATATTTCAACTATAATAACAAGCAAAATGTAATCTTAAGAGATCTTATCGAATCGCCACAATCCTTCCATAGGAAAGGACAAAATAACTCCTCATCAATGTTATGTTCTCTCTAAGATGTTCTTCTGGGGTTTGGGACTTTTCCCTTCCCTTCCTGAAGGAAGAAGATGAGAATTTGCTAAAAAATAGCCCCGTCTCCGCTCCTCAGAGCCTAAGAACATTGTCTCCTTGTGGATTACAGCTGGCAGCTGCGAGGTGTAAAGTTTTACAATTTACAGTGCTGGGATTTCGTCGTCTTCTTTTTAATCTAGGCTACTCAAAATCCTTCAGTTTTCTTGGCGAGCTGTGAAACTTTAGATTGCGAGTTAAGTGGAATGTTTCTGCCTGCAAATACTATAGTGCTTGTACGGACTAGAGGGAGCGCACAGCAAACGAATGCAGAACGCATTAATATTGACTGGTTTGGGGGCGTCAGGGGAAGCTAAAGGAAAATATAAGCAGCTACAGGAGTTGTCATAATGATGAAGGATCATTTCAGAGGTGAATTAACCTTTTCCTCCATTTATGGAACAGCCCTGTTACAGTTAGAAAAGAGTGGTCATGCATTTTTAATAGAATGGAGATTTTTCACGATTAAATTCTTTAGATTGATTTGAGAAGTCTCCGTAAGTTCATTTTATAATATTTTCAAGGACTCATTTAATCAGCAAGGTTAATTTAATTTCTGTGGCCTTCCACTGGATGTGTCTCCTCCAATTCAAAATTATTGTTCAAGAAAAAAAGAATGTTTTACAATAGCTGGACCACATCACTCCTGATAAAACACTCAGGAAAAAAAGTTCTCGTAAAAGGCAACTTCATGAGGACCTGGTTGCAGAGACACAGGCTGTCCCACTGCAGGGCCTAGGTTTGCCTCAGTCCAAAAAGGAAAACGAAGGGCACTGGGCTATTAATTCGTTCGGTCAAATTCTTAAGCAGCTGACTCTGTCTATTCCTGCTTGTTTTGGCCTCAGGCAAGCCTTCTGGCTTACTGGCAGCGCTGCTGGATTGTACCTGTGCTGTATGGGATTTCCTCTGGCTCCGCCTGACCCTAATAAAAGCCCGAAGAGGCAGAGCAGAAATAATAATACCAGAACCCTCCAGCAATTGTGGCTAGAGCGGATGCTTGTCTTTTTCCTAACCTCCTCCCATTTGCGTCTCCTTTAGCCTCTCCTATCTTTCTTTAATCCCCACCTAGGAACCCTGTTTCTTCCTGCCAAACCTCTAAGCAAATGAGCATGCAGGACAACCCACCACATAGGGGAGAAAACTCGTCCGTGGAGATCCCACGTGCAAAGGCTACGAGTCCAAATGGAGTTTTTCAGTGAAAAAAACAGACGTGTTCCCACCTTTCTCTTCTGAGAGGGATCCCCGAGCTATTTTCTACGAGCCTAAGATGATTGTTAGCAGACTCTGCGCTGATCCCAGCTCTACCTCTGTCTCGAGGAATGTTTCCGCACTGCGCAACCTGGGGTTGCTGCAAGAGCAGACCAAAAAACGCCGGAGAAGGGGACGTTGGAGAGGCTGGAAGAAAGCTGCTACCAGCCAGTACCAGCCCTTGTGCTTTGCCTCTTCCGGTTTTGGGCACAAGACAACTGTGAGGTAATTACTGTCTTTATTAAACACATCACACACAAACTCTACGGAAAATCTTTTTTAAAGTGGCCATGGCCACAAAACTCCGTACTGAAGCACAGGCCATCCCTCCTGCTTCTTCGGCCCTAAACACTGTGTATCTGCTTCAGCACTAAAGTGCAACACAACCTAAGGAAAGGCTTTTGCTGGACTTGCAATTCCCTCATCTGTAGGGGATGAGGCCACACCTTGCCTTAAATTTCAAGATGGTTCTTCATATGTCTGTTTAAACAAAAAAAAAAAAAAAACCACAACAGAGAAATCTCTTTAATCAAAATGGTTAGAGGAGATAACATAAAATGCTTCAGGAATTTCAGTGGATGCATCATTTGGACAGCATAGCATAGCAAGATTTTCATGACTATTGAATTAAAATTACTTTTTAAAAATGAAGCAAAACATAATGAAAAGAGTGTATTGCACATTGTACTGTAACAACTAGCATTATTTCAATACTATTTTTTTATATAAAACACAAGATGGCGGAAAATAAAGCCATACCTATAATGACTTAACCTTTGTTTTACATTCATACTTTCTTAAATGGGCAAACTCAGTTAAACTAATCTTAGGCGGGAGGAAATCATCCTTTGCCTAAACTTGCTCAAACTGTTGAGTATATGTTTCAGTCTATTTAGGCGAAACTATGAGGAATGTTCTGCTATTGAAATTATAACCCTGAGAGTAAAGTGAGAAAGGCTAAATACAGATCCACATCCATGCAAAGAATAAGCCTTTCAGAGAAGTCAAAAACAGCTTTTGTGGAGTTCAGAGGCACTCAAGATTTCATCCTGCTCATTTCATAAATTAACCCACAAGTTTTTGTCACTGCTTTGGATAGGACACAGCATCAAAGTACAGCTTAGGAAGGCACGAAGGTATGAATTTTCCCCATAATTTGTTTCTAATTTTAGGTCCCATGGTCACTGTTGTTTTTATCTTGAAAACTTTTCTTCTACTGACTATCCATGGAAATATCTAAACACAGCTGAAAACATCACAGTGCCAACAGGAAACTGTACACAGTTCAGAAGGCAAGACACAGTAGGAGAAGCTGCAAGATTTCAGCTTTGCTAGCTGATGTAATGGTGAATGCAGCTTACCCTCCTCTTCACCAGCTGGCCAGCTCTACTCAGCATCCCGCTAGTTCATATATTATTTGCAATTGTGTTCAGCGTGGAGCCCGAGCTTTACTACAGAGCTCAAATGAACATACTTAGATTTCACTTTATTATTAAGGAAATATAAGTTTTAAAGGGCATGGATCAGTCATTTCATAATTTCTTTCAGAAGCACTGGACAAATACAGGGAGTAGTAAGGGATGATTAGTTAAGCAGGGGTATGTTTTCGTAAAGAAATGTTTCAAATTAAAGGCTGGCATATTGAAATGATTATTAATTACAATGATTTTAACGTTTTTATTCCTTTTCCTGAAGTCACTTATTCCTCCAGCAATTATAATGTTTCCCCCCACCACATGCAACCATTTGCTACCTAGACACAGAGGGTTTTATATTAGCTCGAGCCAATGTTATCTGAACTGCTACCCAGCACAGCTGGTCTATGTTGGAGGTTGGTGGAGCTTAGTGCATGGTGACCTCTACTGCTTGAGTAGTGCTATAGTCATAAAAGTCACACAGTCACTCAGCAACGTCAAGCATTGCAACTGCAATATGCCTTTATTGTGGAAATATGGACAAAAAAGAAAAAAATATACTCTGAAACATAGCTTGCACTATGCTGAGACAGTCTCATTTAACCAGCTACACAATAAGCCACTTGAGTCTGGAAAACACAGCCTATACCAAAGAGTGTGTGCCTTTTTCACAGATTTATAATGGCCCTATATAATTTCAGCTGAAATACTATTTATTGTAACTCCAGATGTCTGGCTGCATTAACTGTTTACAAGGATGCGACATCATGCATGTTAATTGAACTGTACTATCTGCCACTTAGTTTTATGAACAAAAATATTACATTTACTGTTATTTTATAAATTGTAAATGTCATGGTTTACTATGCAAGATGCCATAGTGGTATGTTAGAAAGCATTTGTTCTGTGAAAAATGTTACAGTACTTAGAAGGAACCAACAAATCCTACATACAAGCCTCACTCTTGCTTCACAATATTGGCAAAAAAAGCAAACTGCATCAGTACAAATTCAGAATGCCAAGAGCCAAAACAAAGTCTAATACAAATTAAAGTGAAGTTAAGCAGATGCATGACCTGGATTCACATATGTTCTGTTGCAATTTCAGTGTTTGTTTTTTACCTAAAATGACAGCTGTATCAGAAGATGGGATTATTCTAGTCGATATAAACAGTGCTGCCACGTCCACACTCTTTCCACAGCTAAAGTTTTTTCCCAGACTACTCTCATCAGCAGAGTTATTTATATCCTTTCCCAGCAGGTATGGCACCATGCACTGTTGAGCCAGATTCGGTAGCTGGGGCTTGACATTTGCCCAGGGTCCCTTGAGAGAGTCAGGATTTAAAACATCTTTTTATGTGATGCATCTCTTCCAGGTACATTTTATGACATGAGAATCCTGGACTATGTCTTTTTGCATTGGTAGAGCCCAGGAAACAGAAAAAAAAAATGGTTATAACTTGGCTCAAATAAAAAAAAGAAAAAAGTTTGCAAAAAAAAAAAAAACATTGTGGGGAAGTTCTGTTTCCTTTAAGCTGCCAGTTCCAACATTGATGAATCTCTACTTCTACCACATCCTTTCCCATTTTTAACTGACAAAACATCACAGCAGGAGAGCCAAGAAAAGAAGGGCATATTTCTAATTCTAAAGTTCCCAGCCCAGCTAAGAGTTTGAAGTGCGTGAAGGGTACCAGATGTTGGTTGCAGGTTAGTCCTTCATCTGTTGCTTAACCATAGCCCTCATTAATCCGACAAACTAATTCTCAAACATAACCCAAGGAGATCCCAAAAATCCCTGTAAAAAAAAGTGAACCCAAACATGCAGCACTTGTGAAAAGCTAAAAAGCTGCAATTGGGACCAAACTGAAGCTCCTGGACAACTCCAAGAGCTCATGAGAATGACTTGCCCAGAAGCCCTGCTCCATCTCTGAACCTGCTCTATCTCAGAACAACCGAGGGTTGACAGCACACGAGGGCAAAAATCTCTCTCTCTTTTTTTTTTTTTTTTAACCAAAAAAAAGTTAGGGGAGAGAGAGAGAACTATTTGTTTGGAAGAAGGTGTGGTTTTGTAGCACATCTTTCAGCCCATAGATAGGGTATGTGCAGCCCATACTCTGTTTTGAGAGGTAAAGGAAGGCATGTCATGCTGGTACAGTAATGTAGCCGGGGAGAAATTGCTCACTTCAAAATACCCTTTGAGCAAGAGCGGAAAACTACTCAGGGAAACTCATTGCAGTCAAACCTCCTGCAGACATACGGTATCACAACTAGAGAATAGATATTTTAACCAGAATATTCAGCAAAATTATATATGATTGCTATTAATCTCTCTTCCAGAATACAAGTCAAAGTTCCTTAAGGCTTTCCATGAAGCATTGTTCAAGTCAGTTGAAAGGAGTTGCTCTAAGACATTGCAGTTACTTTTGATAAATAGTCTGTGTTTAAATCAGAAAAGAAAAAAGTTATGAGAACTTACAGCTGCAGTACAAGTGCTCGCAGTTAAAGCTAAAAGATTTTCTTAAAGAGAAAATTAAGTCATTTATTAAATAAAATCAATTTTAAAGTAAAAAATATTAAGTAGCAAGACAGCCTCTGCTAAGCTTCCCATTCAGACTTTCTCATTCCTGCTACTGTTTAGGCAATGAATATTCATGAACATAAACATGATTTGTAACATCTGTATTCCAGTGGTAGAGTGTTAGTAAGACATTTACACTCCTTTTGTTTGGGATATATACATGTATACAAAAAGAGAAACTTTCCCTTGTGATCTTCTCCAGAGATGATTTCACTGTCCAAAGTCTGGTCTTAAAAAAATTGTAATGTATATCATATGACTCTGCAGAAAGAGAAATGGAAGCAGAGTGCCTCTCAGCCCACGGCCAAACCCTTCTACCTTGCCAGAAAACAGAAATAAAAGTTTGAATCCCTTTAGCAGCCTTCACTATGCTGTTAAAAAAAAAAAAAAAAAAGGAAAGGAAAGAAAAGGCGTCAGGTTTCTTTGTATAAGCCTTGTTAATAGACCTTACCAAGAATGCATTTCCTTTTATCATGTTTCATGCTTGTGAAAAGGCCTTTCAGAGTCACAAGAGCTGCTTCAGTTGTAAGTCTGTATATGCTTTTCTTCAGTGAGCAATTCACATTTCAAACGTACTTCAGAGAGGAACTGGGAGCTGTCTTATTCCAAGAGGTCA
>NW_020455877.1:1205965-1211987 GCF_003342845.1 Nothoprocta perdicaria | reverse complement strand
TCCAGTTTTATCAGTACATATGAAAGCACATCTTCTGGATTAAATTTCCTCTTTCATGCGTTGTATTCTTTACCTCATTAGCCCAGGTGCGGTAGGCAAAGTTGTGGGGCTCATCACATGAAAAAGTTATGCTGATTTCTTCAGTCACATTTTAGATTCATTAGTAAAACCAGCATGAGCAACCACTTGCAATCCATGTGAAGTCTATTATTTCAGTTTCCTACTATCTTGTTTTAGTTTATCTTAAATTAACTCAAAACTCTAAACTTAATTCAACAGATTAAATTAACTCCTATCCTTTTGTGCCAGATGCCTGAAGTTCATTTACATTTGTACTTTCATTTAAAAGGAGGGAATTTTGTTTAGATGAGCTTCTGTGATAGGAAGCTAACTTGAAACAGTGAGCTAACAAGAGCTAGGAAGGATGGTATTATGCTTCATAGTGGAGTTTCTGTAATGAACATTTCTAATAAAGTCTAAAATAACAATCACCTGTGATCTAAAAACCACGTCTTTCTGGGCATCTAGATGTCAGCTAAGCTATTAGAAAGTTTCAACGGCTAGATAGTATCCTCTCCAAAGATATATATGGATATAAGATATATATATGCTCAAGATTGAACATTGCATCCTCTGTTGAATCTTGTACCTGTACAGATGTCATCCCCTCCATGGCTTAAACGAAATACACTTTCTTACCTTCTGGTCACTTTGCGGTTATGTCTCTCTGCTCCAAATGTAAAAGCAGAATAATTTTGATAAATCTTTTCCTCCAACTGATCTCTTTCCAATTTTTTTTCTGGGCTATAATAGAAAGCATGGAATTACATATTCATGCTGCAATCAAATCTCACAAACGCAGTTTTCAGACAGATGGAAGTTAAACTGGTCATGAGCAAGCTGCATATCTCATATTCCTACCCATGTATTGAATTCTTTATGTTTAGGTCATCCAGAAGTTCAAAAGAAGCTTTAATTTCTTTATTGACCTTTGCAGTTTGATCGCTAATGTGAAGCATCAGTAATTACAGATCAGTCCTACATCTTTCCTGATTCTGAAGTGAAAGAGTCACTTTCATTTCAGGATTCATGGAAACTGAAATGTATGGAAATATAAAATGTGGTGGTTCATGATGCTGAAACACTTATTGCTTACCTATGTAGGATGAAATATTGCCTATGATGAAGAGGCTTCTATGGCCAGTTTGAAGTTTTACTGTGAAATGTATAACCATGAGATAAAAAAAAAAGTCTGTTATTGTTTTGTTTGAATTTTTGAACCAAACTGTGCTTTATATCTCTGTGGCTCTGCAATGTGCAAATCCAACACCCTATCTGACTTCTTGGAAGAAGTCTTTCCTGAGCGCTCATCTTTAAAGGGTATCTGAAGCTTTCCTCTTCTGGGATGAGGACTCTTACCAATATGCTGAAACATGCCATAAAAGTAGTTCTTCCATCATATTTCTCAATCTTAATCATAGAAATTGTCACATTCAGAGACATACAAATCAGCATGAAACAGGTCCATCACAGTCTCTGCATAAATAAGATATGCAGGCAGGTGTGGGGCTGCCTTCTCCGTCTCTTAAGTGTTGCTACATACGAAATGCAGATTCTTTTCCAGATAGAGCTACATGCTATGAGCAGTCAAATGGCTCCAGTTATCTTATTATGTCCACATTTCAGATTGCCTCAAACCTTCTCTTCTGGAAAGCCTATAAAAGAAAGATTAATGGCAAATAGGAAGCTTTAGAAAACACAGACATCTGGAAATGAAGATATCATAATGGTGTAAGCCACAGTGGAATAAAACATTTGTTTAATTCAACATTTAGTCTCCAAAGCCAGTCAATATGGAAAGAGAATGAACAATTTAAGGGCGTGCATTTGTTTAGGTAATGTCTGCTGTGCAGAGGAGCCATCCAATTTAGTCCCAAACTCTTCCCCCGTAGCAGGTGTTGGCTGTGCTGAGTTGTCAGAGCACCCGTTCTCAGGGGTTAATGCGCATCATCACTCATCATCCTCACGGGCTGAGGATCTGTGTCACCTGCACGAGCCCCTCCTCACCCAGCATCTCACAGCAACACAGAGCAAGGAGGAAACCCAACACACTGGGTTCATAGGGATGTCCCACATCTGCTCCCACCAGACACAAATTCCACCATATGACCCATGTGGATGGGCAGCTGCTGCATTACAGCAATAGCTGGTACGGCCTGCGACAGAATTTCAAGTATGGGTGTGCAGTAGCATTGTTGTAGTAATGCTGTAAGCTGTTTTGCAAGTGAGGGTTATTTTGTCCTGATTTTAATTTCCCACTTAACAGATTAAAATATTTTCTTCCTGACCAGTTTCTTTCTTTATCATTTAAGTCTGATTCTAATTGGAGCTGATATTAACATAAAGAGATTTTTTTTTATTTAAAGTAATTTCTTGTAGTTATTTAACATTTAAAAACAGCTTTGTTTTGTGCATTGGCCCTGTCAAAAGGCAATAAAGCGAATACAAGGCCAATATATCTTATCATCCTGGTTTGCAATCCATATGGTATTATAAGAAGAATTTTCAAACTCAGCTGTACTCTCTTAGAGAAGAACAGATTTTGAGCTTACTATTTTGTAGACTTTCTAAAAACGAGAAGACTTTATCTAGTAGATGACTTGGTAAAGTACATTACAGCATCAATAAATCACCCTGATGGATGGAACCTTGTCAGCTACTGAATTTAACTTGTCTTAAAGTTAAATCCAATTTAACTGTGTGTATAGGCAAAGCTTGAGAAACCAACTGTGAATTACAAAATTTTGGTTCTGATTCCACAAGGTAGTGAGTGACCTCAATTTTCATTCAAGTCAATAGAAGTCAAGGGTATTTAGTTCTTTGTCGAGCTGTATGGTAGGTAGAGGATTATCCTGCAAGGAAAGAAAATGAATTTTAGTTTGTGTTTGCTTTCCTTTAACATGTGATTTCATTTTGAATTGGCTGTGGGGGGATTCATCTCTTTGAACAAAGAAATCTGAAGAAGAAATGCCCAGATTGGAGCTAGTCCTCTCCTCTGAGAACTGATGGAAACAGACATTTCTAGAGCTCCAAAATAGACATTTCTAGAGCTCTAAAATAGACATAAAGAGTTGGTTAGAAGAATTCACCCTGCAAATATCTTTTTTTCTCTACAGAATATTAAAGGGGCTTAGTCTGTCCATTTCAGGTTTCATGACATACATTTATAGTTGTCATATCCCAGTTATTTTTTCTTAAGACCTATTCTAATTTTAAATCAGTGGAATATCATCCTTGTACTACTGGCCACAGAACATCCCGATGACTTAATAAAATCTTAAGTAATTTCAGTGTGCTATTATGAAACATTGCTCAGAAATACAGTGAAGTGATTATAGTTTTCTAATAAAAGCTGTAAAACATTCAAGTTTAAAACATTCTCCTGTAGGCTTTTGTCCATTTTTATGATGCTCTTGTTATTTTATGACTATTATTATGGCATGTGACTGTGGTAAAATAAATAGATAGGAATTTCAGGAGTTTAAGAAGTTCATAAATTTTTTCAAGAAAACTCAAGACTACACTGCATCTTTCTCATACCCTCTGGGTGAAGAACATAGTTCTATGCAAAAATCTGTATGTGGTGTCAGAGAGCAGAAACATCCCTTTCCTAAACCCAAAGCAAAAGTAAGAAACAACAACTTTTAAAACTATTGCTAAAGCACTGTGGGCCAACAAGATCCATGGTCATTCCGACTAATTCCAACATCCTTAAATAAAGAAATGGGAAAGTGCCTTTGGAGTTATACAGTGTGGTGAGTCATGAAGTCTCCTTGCAATGCATCTTTCCATACTCAAAAGAACCACAGAGATTTCTTTGTGAGATTAGGGACTAAGGAACTAGAATAATCCAAGACTTCCTCCTACAAATGGTGTCTGTCTGCACAAACATGCCTTAGTATCTATTTAGCATCCTATGGCAATCAGAGAGACTGAGTCTATGAGACTCCTGTCTCATGGAGCCAATGGCAAGTTTATGATTATTAAGCTAAATTGTAACATATATATGCAAGCTGGGCGGGAGTGTTCAGGGAGAACAGGAGAACTGAAAAAAACAAAACCGGGGAGGGAGGGGAGTAGATGGCTCAGCAGCAATTTTCTAACAGGAGTTTTGCAATAGAAGCTAGCAAATTTCCAGTGTGAGCAGAAGAAAAAGAACAGAGACAATAAAATCCCATTTCCTCTGTCAATATTCTTGTGGCTGATTTGACACTTTTCCTCTCACTAATTTAGTAATTACATAGTTTAGCATCCTACTCAAAAGCTATTTTGCCTGAGAGAGTTTGTGTGTGTGAGAGCGAGAGAATAGTATTTTCCTCCAGAATAAGATAGAACAAAGCAAATGGCAAAAAATGACAACATTCAAGTGTGTTAAGGCAGTAAAATATTTGTTGTTTCACATTGAGCAATGGCAAATTTCTTAAGACCATTGTGAAATTCACGACCAAGGGAATAGATTATCATTGAGGCTGAAACGAAGGTGAGTATCTTAACAGAACCATCTCAGTCACTGCATGCTTCAAATCACAAATGAAACAAATTTTAGTAGAACTCTGAAGCATCAAAATGACTTCTTCCTGAGACTTCACATACTTTGAGCATTTCTAGGGTAGCATATGGCTAAATTATAAAATGCCTCAGTGCTATCTGTCTCTTTGAGAAACAGCATGAGAGAGAATGAGGTCGATTTTCATTTTATAGCCTCAAGAAACAGAGGACAGTCCTCACCTCATACAAAACAGAGAGGCTGTGAGACCCAGAATAAGGAGTGAGTTGCTGCTTCTGCTATTCAAGTACTCAGAAGTCTTCCTGTGAAAGGAAATCAAAAGTGTAATTAATAAATCAGGTAATTTCACAATATAACCAGGATCTCCATACAAATTGTATTCCAAATCTTATCTGCTGAGAAAAAAATGTTCAGGCTTATCCCTTTACACAGAAGTATTCAGTGTACTCAGTACACTGTACTCAGCCCACACACACAAGCATTTTTTTTCACACAGTTCATTTGAGACTGCTATAAATTAGAAACAATAGTGAATACATTTAGGAATTAATCTTAAACTTCCTCTTTTTTCCTCCTTCCTTTTTGTAACAATGCTGTCCACATAACCATCTTTCACCATCTCTTGAGAGCTATTCTTGGGCTCCATCTTTACAAAATTGCCTATACCACATGCTAATTGGCTTAATTAACTACAAGTCATAGCTCCAACCAAAGCATTTCCTATCTGGTCAATGCGACCATTAGAAAGTGATTTGCATTACATTTGGAGCAGCAGACGTTTAGCTTGTGAAAAGGACTAATGAAGCGTGTTTTCTGGGCTCACAAATCAGGTATTGGAGGTGTAGAAAGCAATTTCTTTGCAAAAGCAGCTTAAAAGAGAGCACCTTATTTAAATTACATTTTTTTCTTTAATAAAGATGGACTTAACTTTTTGACAAGCATAAAATAATTGAGAGAAATGGAGAGCATCTTCCCTAAGCCTTTGTCTTTTGACAATCAGAGGGAAAACCTGTTGTTTTGATGTAAAAAGCCACAGAAGTGACTCAGTTACTATGTGGGTCATATTTTGAAAACAGACTGAAAAACTCAAAGAGAAAGACTGGTGCAAACACTGGGCTCTGCTCTGCCTTTCAGTAGTGCGGAACCACTGCTACTCACAAAAGGAAAACAATTCTAGTGAAATTTAGGTCAATATCTTCAGGGCCAATTATTAAGTCCTTTATTGATCTAATAGTGAACAAGCTCCACATTCTATTGCTGACTGTGCAGCAAGTCCTAAACTGAGAGCCCCAGTACTCAGAGACTAAGGCTTTAGATTTGACAGAATTTCTTAAAGTTAGGATTCCTCACCTTTTTCTCCCCTTTCCTTTCCTTTCCTTTCCTTTCCTTTCCTTTCCTTTCCTTTCCTTTCCTTTCCTTTCCTTTCCTTTCCTTTCCTTTCCTTTCCTTTCCTTT
>NW_020455877.1:1191691-1205572 GCF_003342845.1 Nothoprocta perdicaria | reverse complement strand
TTCCCTTCCCTTCCCTTCCCTTCCCTTCCCTTCCCTTCACAGTTGAACGTAGTAAGTAGCAGCAACAATCATAAATCATGCTAAAATTTCAAATAATTAACCAACCTATTAGCTAAACTACCCGCAGTGCAACTAGACTTCAGGCTATGTCTGTGTTAGCAGAGAACTGCAAGGGGACAAGGGTTGGAGCTTAGTGCATAAGGAGCCGTCCCCAGAGCAGTTTTGGACATGATGACTGTCCTTGCTTTAGATATAGCTCAGGGGGACCCTCAGATAGAGGTTAAGGTGTTGGGGTGCTGCGGGAGCTGCCAGGGGGCCAGGGTCATGGTGGGGCTGGAGTCAGCACCATTGCTGTGTCCATGTGCAGAGACTGATGGCCCCAGGCTGGGCCCAGGGCTGGCAATGGGAATCCTGAAGGGTGGCCAGGGATAGGGAGAGAGGTCAGTGCCCTCAGAGCCCAAAACATGGGATACCACATGCCATGGACCTCTCCAAACAGGAAAGGGCAAGTGAGGACCTTCTTTTGAGGCAGTAGAGAGGTTAGACTTGTGGCTGCAAGTTTTGCAAAGCTCCTTCTCTCCAGGCTTGAGCTCTTGCTTTTACCTAGAATGACAAATAGATAAGCATAATTTGAGATATCATTTGGACAGCTCTGGCTGTTGTAAATTTATCTGCTCATACATATGAATGAATGATCTTCTCTGACTCATCTTTGGGCAGTCCAAAAATTTTTGCATTTTGTATTACAATATCTCAGTCCTGGTTGCTCTTACAGGTTTCCCAATGCATTATTCAGATGTGCCTCTTCCATTATCACCTCAAACAGCTATGCTTTTCAGTCCTAAAACCGAAAAGGTCAGATTTCCACCAGGGGGTGATTTTGCACGACTGAAACAGAGCTGAAACTCAGGTTTCAGGTTGGAGAGGCTAAAAAAACCCCCGAGTCCTCTGCTGAACCCACCGTCCACCAGGACCTGGAGGATGCTGAGGATGGCCCAATTCCTGCAAGGGTCTGTCTGTACCCTTAACCATGTCCATTCATGACTTCTTTTTACGTTCATTTTAAATTTCAAGATTTTTCTTTCAGATCAGTAGCCTTGAAGCTCTCTGAAACTACACGAAGTGTCTGGTCATGCTCGGATTTTTATTTCCTAGATTGAGATGTCTTCCATATAACCACAAACTACTAATGATGAGCAGAACAGAACTTTGTCAGAGGTGTGAACATTAGGTAGTTTTGTCCGTTCTGGCATCTACTGCTTTAGGAAATCCATATACCCTGGAAAGTCTCCGTAAGCTCTTCCTCAATGTTTTGCTTCCCTGAAGAATGTGTCTTCTCAAAAAAGTCATTTATAAAACAATGAGATTTTTTAAAGCCTCCAAGCTTTCCAAGTTACTATTTATTCATATAGTTAACTTTTTCCTTTTTCTTTTATTAGGAAAATGATAACTTCTATAACACTCTGAATCTCACCATTTACCTTCTGCTGACTGTTTTTCGTTTCAGCGATAATATCAGTGTCTCTGGCAGCCTACTGGCTTGTGCACCTGTGTCCAACTTAACGTGAATGACTGTTTCTTTTGCTTTTGGACTAATGTTCCACTTCTGTTACAGTAAAGTCTCCAAATTCCTGTTTCTTCAGTCCATCTTCAAACTTTCTTGGCATCATTAAACTCTTAGAAAATGATACAGTTACTTGCAATTTTTGCATTTTCTTCTGAAGGTCAGGTATTGCATTGTTTATTGCAATACATGCATCCTAATTTATATCCACTTCTGTATCCCCACATATCTCTCACTACTCCACATTTGTATCTCCACATATCTCCACATCTTTTCCTTATTGCAATAATTTGTCTTCTCTTCCATTTCCTGCATCAAAATTATATTCACCCCTGCATACAGCACACTCTTGCATGCTTTGTCAAGATAAAAGCATAATTTTTAATGAGTAAAATGATATTCCTATTAATTACTCAGTTTTAAATCAGATTTCAAACATGATTTGCTATGCAGGAACTTAGCCTTCAAGATTCAAGATGTTCCAGGGGTTCATTTTTTCTTACATACAGAATAAAACAGGAGCTCTTGTTATATTTAAACTTCTTTAAAAATTTCTGTTTTTATTTTATTTATTTATTTATTTATTTTACAAATAGTTTTTGTGTTCTAATATGTCATTCACTGCCAGAATATTGAATTGCATCATGACAGTAAGTGTTGGGTCTGAATGTCAATTTAAATATGCATTTAATTCATGGTATTAATTATGCAAGTTGACATACCAATGCAAATAATTAAAATATTCTTTAACTATTAGTGATTTTCATTTTATTCCAATGTATATTTTTAACTCATATTGTAGAGTTCATCTACCAAACTATTGATTATTTATTGTTTAAAGGATGAACATAGTGGTCTTCAAAGTGATGAAGCTGACATAAAGAAGGAGAATGTCCATTTCTACTTTTTCTTTTTTTGCAGACCACAGCTTATTATATGTCTTTAATCTCTCATTAGGAGAATATGCTTGGAAACATATTTAAATGAATATACTCAGGGTCAGAAGATGGAAAGAAACACTTTTGAAGATATTCCTTCTGTCACTGTGAAATCCAGTACTCATTTTATAATTTGTGAGAGTCTTCAGAAGTGGTTGACAGAGGGATGGGGACGATCTGAAAATGTGGTGCTGATTGCTGTTTGAACTGCAACAGGGAAAATGAAGCCTTTGAAAGATGATACACTGGGAAAGAAATGTAAAAATATGGTTCTCACAGAGCTCCTGGGAGACCATCTCGTGGGTATTCCTTGCGAGTGAAGGTCACTTGCTAATTAGATTGGAGACCAGGCCCCCCTGGGTCATGTTGCCTCTATATCAGCATTTCTGCATAAAGCAGCCTCCTGTGAAGACACGTGAGTGGCTGCAGAAGAGCAGATCACCCCAGCCAGACATAGTAATTTACTCAGGCCACCAGTTCTGTCCCAGTAGGCTGTGGATTCAGAGGGGATGAGGATGAGGAGGTGGCAGTTTCATAGGCGGAAAGAACATGGCAAATAGGCAGCAGAGACAACTTGATGGTGGAAGGGGTGGGCTGCAATAGGATGGAGTGAGCACTAGTCCCATGTTCATGTCTATCTCCCTACTGGTTTTAAGCCTTTCACTGTTTATTATACATACACATATATTAAAAAAAAATCTCCCTTCAGTGGAAAGTTCTACAGAATTTCTAAGAACCTTCCATATTCTTCTGCCAGAGTTTGGGTTAGATAACTTGGGGATTTTGAATAGGAAATCTTCATTTGTGAGCTAAATCCATGTGAAATGCTGAAATTTATATTCTGCAGGGAGCTAAATGGATTTCTGAGATCTATTAGCTCAGAAGACTGGAAAATTGCCAGAAACCTGGCAAGGTCACATGGTCATCCTGCTAGGGAGGAAAGATTTGTAGAGTTTGCAATTACTGTGGTCTAGCATAGCCGAAGTTTTCTTAGGGGAAAATCAACCCCCATCAAGATTGGACAATAACCCTCTGTCAAACATTACCCTTTTGGGTAAATCAGAGTACAAAGCAGTGAACCAGAGGGAACCATGGGCTAACACCAGGCTCCAGGGAACCCATGACCAAACCTGAACAACTTCCAGAGGATGAAGAGTAACCTGCACTTCTGTGCTTTGCATTCACTGCGTTCTTCCCCTGCAAGATTTTTGAAGTCCAGTAGGACTTTAAAAACGCATAATAATACCACACATGGCTATGCATAAAGAAGCACAAGTGTGAAGTCTGGAAGAAGGGAAAAAGAGCAGACAGACGGAATCTAAGCTGCTCTTGCTGGAGGATGCAAGAATTTTAATTTTATTTGAGGATAACTGTAACTTCCTCAGCTAATGGGGGGTGATGACTTTAAAAGTTGTTGCCTTGAAGGCTTCGTATTCTGACATTCAGCATTTGTTTTATTTAAAAATAGAAAAGATATTGTGTGAATGAGTTGATTTAATGTATCTTCGACCTATTATTACAATAAGAATAAACATTTTTTATTAAAAAAAAATATAACTTCCCAGGAAAAGAATATGAGAACTATGATAGACTGCTGATATTTACTTGTGATTGACAGAAAATATAACTGTGTCCTTATTACATACATGATAAGAGGAATTTAGATTCGGCAAATTCTTCATATTCTCCACTCCTTGAAGGAAGTTTCATTCATAGATGCTCAGCAATTCCTCTGTTCATTTTGCCCAGGCTGTATGGGAAATCTGGACAGGTAGGAATACAAATCAGTTTTGTATTCCTTTGTAAATGACGATCACTTGGCTGATTATTTTCACACTAAGAAAAAAGATTAAAAAAAAATCAAAGAAAACGCCAACAAATCATGAGAAAGAGCATGGGCACAGAACTCCATTTTCAAAATTCAACCACTTCTTACCTATTTCTCAAGAAAATATACAGAACCTTGTCACTAGTCAAAGCTTTGAAAACAACATGTGAATTATCCATATAGGCTAAAGTGATTAGGAGACATAACAGACATTACCAGACAGATATTTTTGTATTTACCCTAACAGATTTTTACAATATTTGCCTAATATATGCTTTATATACAGGAAAATCAAGGTGATTCTCTTAGTGCATGGAAGCTGTTGAGCATAGGAGCTTGTGAGCTCCATCCCTTTCTTCCTCTGCCAGTAATTTTTGCATTAAGTACTGCGCACTAAGTACTATGAAATCATATTTGGCAGCTTTCCTCCAAGTGCCAGTACTTGCAATTAAATGATTACAAGAGAATCTCTTCTACTTTTTAACAAATAATACTCTTCTTCTTCCCCTGTGGGTAGAAGAGCATGAAACAGTGAACCACGCGTCTCAAAAAAAAAAAAAAAAAAAAACAAAAAACAAAAAAACGGGGTGAGATATCTTAAAATAACATTAAAATAACAACAAATAGCATTTTTAGTCTTGCCACTGAAGACACTGACTTCTGAATAAGCAATATTCAGAAAGGAAGAGTAGGATAAAGCAGTCTCTGTTTAGACTTGGCTGGGAACAGCCCTTCTGAGGTGTCATGCACTGTGAGTGCAGGAGGCAGCAGGAAAACCCCTTCTCATACCCAGTGCAACAGAGTGTGCTCAGATTTGAGCCCTGAATTTGTCACAAGAGTTACAAAAAAAAAAAAAAAAAAAAAAAAAAAAAAAAAAATCCAGGTTTTGCTTTGATCCTTCTAGTATTAAAATGTGTTTTCATAAAAGGTTGGAAACAGGAAGAAAATGGCTCCTGGAGTTGTGTTATTTTGTGTTATTATGCAATGGCTTTTAAGTTATGTTATCAGTTGTAACATGGATGAAAATGTAGAAGATATTCCTTGCACAGCAACATCACCTCATTTCATCTTCAGCAGAGAACTGTGACAATGTTTACTAAAAGACAAGGTGATTCTCTTTTCCATAATTGAAAAAGATGCATTTAAGTTGGAATGGAGAAATATGGCAAAATTTCATGGAAACATTATCATGACTTTGTCTAAATTGAAAATTTAATCAAATCTGTTGCATTTGTAAAAAACTGAAATACACATCTTGATATAGGAGAATCAATGAGGGGAATTCATCATTCTGTGCTGATCAAAGCACCACGCCGCAAGGTATATATTTATAAAACATGACAGTACAAGCATGGTAATTTTTGTAAATCAAATGGTTATATTCAAACAGACTTGACTCAGACATGTTGCCTCATATCTTTAACACCCACTGGGCTGGCTTCGAGCTTTCCTGTTAGAGATAATTATTTATAAAACTTGGTGTGTGCTGAGCATTCAATGTGTAAAAATAGAGGCACTAACTGGAAGCAATCCCCCTTTCCATTCAGTTCAATTATTTTGGTTTATATTTGCTATGTTCCAAACGGCCCACATCTTTTCTTCATTAATTAATTAGTTTGGTTTTTTTTTTTTTTTTTTTTTTTTTTTTTTTTTTTCCTGTTCAAGCTAAGCAAAGTATCAAAAGTTTCCATTGCTGTTACATTTCCAAAACATCCTGTGGTATGTCCCACTCGCTCTGGATTTGGCTATTTTTCATGAGCTTGCTTTGCATGTTCAGGCTGCGAAACGTGCAATAGTCTCTCTGGCATCAGTTGTCTGAATTTTTTTCCCAGTCGCTCTGTTATTGGTTCAGGGCACACGCTTTTGATCGTGATATTAATAGAGATGTTAAGTGTGTATATTACACATACCAAATTTGCCTTGAAGGGAATTCTGGGGTAAATAGACTTCAAAAATGTTTACTTTAACTATGGATTTTTTTAAACGTATTTTTTTGAATTTATTTGTGCCTCTTTTGTGCTCATGTTCCATAAATATTTTAGTAAACCATCTTCATTAAGTGAGTAGTTACGACAGGCTAATTTTGATCAGATGCTCTAACAGTCGCCAAAAGTATAGTTCATAATTCATACTCCGTCATCAACCCTCCCTTCTCAATTTACCATTCTTGCTGCTCTAGCTCATGATTCTGTAGGATATTCCTCACTTTTATTTTCACTACGATGAAGTGCCTCGTGACCTAACCAGGACCAGAGCAGTGAAGCTAAGCAGATGAGCCAATGTCTGCAGAAACAGTTCTTGCTTCACTGCAGAAATGATCCAGTTAGAAAGAAAAAAAAAAATTGGAAAATGTAAATACTCACTCCATGCCATTTGTGAACCATCTGTAAGCCAGCAGTTATTCCCCAAAGAAATTAATGTATATTCCAAGGCAACAAACACGAGAGATAAATATGATGTGCTAGTAGAGTTCACAACAGGGGGAAATTCAGCAGTGAGGCACGAGCCAGAATCAGGTTAGGTGTCTTGAAAGCTGATTTTTCAGCCCTTCAGATAAGGTTTAAATTAGACTTAAGTAATACATGTACTCTCCACCTAGGAGTAGAGTTGACATAAACCAAATAAAGAGTTAAATTAACCAATTAACCTGTCACAATGTTTTTGTGTTCTTCTCCATAGCACATGCAGCCTGAATGAAAAATACACTCTCTACAGTGAAAGATGACATTTGGTCTTAGAAAATGGGCATGTTTTATAGCAAACTGCTCATAGTGTTTACTGATGCATGCTTATTTTGTTGTGGGAAGCAATTCATCACCTGCCTGCATTTTAGGGTGTCTTCTCAGCAGTAGATTGCAGAAGCACAAGGGCTGGCATCTGAAGACTGTAACTAAATAGAGGGTTTTTTTGGGAACTGAATGCAACTATTTAAAAAAAAAAAAAAAGAAAAAGAAAATCAGTTTGGGGGTTGTGTAGCCAGCGCGGGGAGCTCTCTCTGCTCTCTGTATCACTGGCCATGCTCATGAGCACCCACTGACAGCGGCAGCCGCCCGCGTTGCGGCTCTGCTGCGCGGTCAGTCTGTCCATGCCGGGAGCAGCCGCTCTCGGGCTCTCCTGAGCAAACACCAGACTGACTTTCAATGAGAAAGCTTGTTTAGATTGCTTGAAAATACATGCTGGAAGCTTTTACTCCTAATGGAAAACACTGTTTTCTCTCCGATGCTCCATTAAAATGTAACCGCTGAAAAAGAAGAAATAAAGAGCAGGTGGAAAGGTCATGAGAGCTAAATATTAAAGATAAGGAAGACATTTCTAATACAGTTGGGTAACTTCCCTGAAGAGACGTTGTGAGAGTGAAGGTCAGTTACTGAAAAGCACTTTTAAGCACATTTAGCTTCCAAGAGGACTAGTCCAGAATGCAAATGCAGCAATAATGCAGATAGTGTACACTGAAGGTTTTTTTTCCACTAGCAATATTTATGATTTATTACAAATGCACAAAATTTTTCAGCTTTCTCAACACAGATAGCTTATTTATTTGTTTATTTTGTGGTGATGTCCTCTGTACGACCTGGGAAGGGTAACATGCATTACAGTGTTCAATGGCAAGCTGGTGAATTCAGCATTCAAGGGCCAAACCAAAAAAAAAGAAAAAAAACAGTCTGCACAACCTGGAATAGCAGCTCTGGGTATTAAAATCTTTTCCAAGGCACAGTGTCACATCTCCTCCAAGCAAGCTGTGTAATGATTTTTTTGAGGGGAAAGAGAGAAATGTAGGAAAAAAAATCCATTCCTCACAGTGAAAACTTACCAGATTTCAGACAATATTTTAATTTAACAAAAAGTATTATTAAAAAAAAGAGGAAGCAACTGTCAACTGCATGAACTGTTTGTGTGACTGAACTTCTCAGTAGGACTTGAAGTTTTATTGTTTGAATTAAAACAATAAACTCGTACCCTTAGCAGCCATATTACTTTTATTCAAATAGCATGTAATAAACCCACAAAGCCTAAGGCGAGTTACAGTCTCTTGTCCTCCTGCTTTCTCAAATTCATTTTGCAAAATGGAAGATAACTTGCAGCCAGGGCACGATTTTTAACAGTTATCAGAATAAATCTGTGTACATGCTTTAATCTTGATAACAGATGATTAAACCGGGTATCTTGCCTTTCCAGATCACGTTCCCTAGAATAATGTCAGTGCTTTATGACTACTGGGCTCCAGCTGTCACCACTGATGCAGCGGTGCTCCTCATGTCCCCCAGCACCCAACAGGAGGAGTGAACAGCATGAAGAGAGCAACAAGAGGAGAACTAATGCCACGAGATAATCTCCTAAATGAAAACTTGAGGTGAGGGATTTCAGGACCGTATTTTCCACTGGATACCTAGGGAAGCCCCAGCATGTGCATTCAGCATGAATCTCACGCCCTTGTTTTAAAGAGAACGGAATTGTCCTCTGAGGTATCGCTTCGTTTTAGTTTTAGTCATGGAAAAGAGATTTGACACACAGACCTGGAAAATGTTCCAATTGAAGTTATTAGAGTGAGACAGCGAGACTAAAGATCACTACCTTTCCTATTAGGGTGCATTCATGTTTCTGTTGTTGTTAAACTACTCTCTATTGTTAAACTATTCTCTAGCCTGTGGCACCTGAGTGTACATAGAGAAACCACAGTAAAAACATACTAGTAGGTGAGCATAGAGGGTGTTCAGCTTTCAAGACCTTCAGAAATGCATTCCACAACTTTGCCATATCTGAGATATGCAAAAAACAGCCCTCTCCCCCTGATGACAAGACCAGCAGGACCTTGGAGAAGTTCCCTGTGGATGATGAGCAGAGTTCTCCAAGTGACGGCTCCACGGAGGCTCCTCGCTGGGCTGGCCGTGGGCATCGGCCACCAAGCAGGGCTGGAAGCACCAGGAGCTGGTGGCAGTGTGTCCCAGCCACTGATTTCCACGGGACAGCTCTGTGGAATGACTGAGCCATGACTGAGCTGCTCACACACATCTCGAGATGTTGATTGCTGCCCTAGACACGAAGGGACAACTCTTAGCCCCAAGGGCCTGCAGAGACATCACGAACAAGGACAGGGCGAAGGGCTTAAGCTCTTCTTTTTTTCCTTTCCACGATGCTTCTCTCATAACACAGAGCTGACGCCCAGAGGACGTGTCTGCGTCTTTCAGTGAACTCAATCACGAACTCAGGGTAGCACCTCACCAATGCTGATGTGAAAATACGCTTAAGCTTCTAGATTTGCCCTTCCTGAAACTTAGGGAAGAGTTCAGTCATGGAAAATATGTTAGCAACATATGGAACAGCAATAACTCAGGACCACACTAGAAGAGAATTGAATAACTCTGATATTTATGTTGTTGTATGAAATTTATGTTGTCATAAAGCTAAATGCTAAATCATAATAACCAGGAAAAATCTTGAAAATTATTCCTGATGGCAACCTGAAATATCTTCTTTCTTCACTGTGGTCCTGCCTTCAGATATAAAACTTTCAAGGCCCAAGACCTGCTGGAAAATATTTTCAATAAAGATCACATGTTAAAAATACTTTCCATGGAAATCCATGTAAAATCATGTAAAAATCAATCAAAATTTATGTCTCACAGTCTACATTCTACACATTCTGTACTGAATTCACAGGGTGAGTGCAAAGAGCTAGTAATTAATTTTTTTTTTAACATATAGTTCATGAATAAGGGAGGCACTGCCTGCAAAGCACTGCCATGATGGTTGATCAGGGAAATATGCCCTTTATATAAATCCACTTCTCAGTTTTATGATGTCTGATGATAACATTTTTGCACAGAAAAAGATAAAGGAAGAGAAATAGGTTTCCAGTGAAATCTTGCTATCAAGACCTTCTGTTAAATCATGGTAACAAATGCTGCTTTCTGACAAACTAAGGCTCAATCTCACTTTCCTTATTCCACAGAATAGTTATAAGAGAGTTCACGGGAATTCTGCCATTGGCTCAGGGAAAGGACAGCCCCTGACACTTGCCTTTTCACTTGAGTTCCTCTTGGGAACAACGAATGTCATTTAACACTGTATTACTGTAATCACTGCGCTCCTTGTTAAGGGACCACTAAGCAGGGACAAGAAAATACCGAGAATTTTAATGCATTAATAAGTTATTATCTGAAATAAAAAACAAAAACCATTTCAACATTCGCTTACTGTATTTTAGTAAAGTTTCAATGATGCACCAAATTTCACAAGAAATTTGCATACTGCTCAATTTCACAACACATAGAAACGAATTGGACTCAATTTCTTTGACTTCACAAATTTTTAACCTGCTTTGTGTGAAAGATATTTGATTATCCCCACTGTTTGTCTTTAACGAATGCCTTTGAATCTAGGCCTGCTCCCATGGAAATGAACAGAAATTTGCCATTGGCTCAAATGAAGATGACCTAGGTCTTCACTATGTGTCTACAGCAGAATATTTCTCTACGGAATTTTTGTATGGCACTAACTGCTTAGAATTGTCCTTCTTTCCTCCATAGATGCACAAAAAATATTCAAAGGATGCAGGTGCCTGGAGAAAAGTGATGATTTCAGTTTTAATGCTCTTTAAATGCTAATTTAGGAGAGAATTTTTTTTTTTTCTCCAGATAACTCACTCTTTCAATAATTGTTTTTTAGATAAATGACATTAATCTTGATTCATGTGATTCATCAGTACTAATTGAATGTGTTTCCAAAATCACATCAAGTTTTTATTTTTTTCTCCCATTTCTGCAATACTGTGTCTGAGGATAAGCACATGCACAGCAGTTCTCCTCAAAGTCTCTTCCTCGAATATTTTCTTTTGGTAAATGGACTCAATTAAATTCTGTTTATTAAACATCAAATTCAATGTCATTACAGAAATGCAACCAAATAATTTTAAGGAAAGCAAATGAGCAATTCTCTATAGCTCTTGCTGGCCAGAATTTTCTTAACTAAACCAAGAACCAATCTAATAAACTAAATAACACACATTTTCAGTATATGACTCTGTACTGCTTAGTTTTGATTTTTGAATCAGAACTAAGATTCCTGAAAATGAAAGGGTTTACATTTCTGTTTTTATTTATAAACTTTAATCACAAAGAGCATAGCAACAATTTTGCTGAAAGTATCCCTATGACCTTTGCCAGCTAATCATTAGTCTGCCAATAAACAATCACTGAAGAGCTTAAAATTAATAAAACTTGATTTATGTGCTGTCCACTGAGCATTTTGAGAGCTGTGTTCTTTGAACTGATATCCATGCCTTAGAGTTTTAAAAGGTTAGCAACTGGCCCATTAATCCAAGTAATGTGCAGCTCCTTCTACACTTCCTAACATCTGTGTGTCCTCTTGGTGACTTCAGCCTTTTTAAGACTAACAAGTGAATTTAGGATTTATAGTTGAGAAACAGCACGGCTGCTTCTACTGTCAGTCTTCATTCACGACTCTAATAATAGGAGGTGTAATAAACAACGTAGATTTATAACTGTGTGTATCAATTATTGTTTCTGAAGGTCTAGGTAATCAGAAGAGGTGATCAGCGCTGCTTCTGATCGGGAATTTCCTCTTTTGGGTGCCAGCCACTACCGAGTTATTCAGCAAGCAGACAACTCTGCTCTTTTCATCGGTGATTCATGAAAGCGCTGACAGCTTGTGTGCTAAGGCAATCTGAGCTTCAGCCTAACAGTCTGATTTGTTGGCTCAGTAGATTTAATGCATTTTGATTTTCGTGATAAATTCCATGTGAAACCCAATGCCAGCTGCCCTGACAACATCTTTATCAACAGGAAAGAGTTTCTCTCGGTCCAGATGCAAAGAGAAAATCTCACATAAAACTGAGAACTCTACCATAAGAGCCTAAAAGTTTGCACAGGCTCCAAATGAGTCTTTTCTTTTTTTAAATCCACAGTTAATGCAACATTACATTTAGAAATGGCATTTTGCTTTTGAACAGTCTCTGTTGATTTTAAACTAAATTATTAAACAATTGTATCTTGTTTGGACAACATGTCCTATACAAGAGGAAACAGTAAATTCTTACTTGGTTTACACAGCGAGGCTAAGTCCAAAAGGCTGACACAATTTAACACTAAACACGTAAGAAATCAAAAGGGAAGCATAGAACTGAAGGGAAGCATGGAACTGAAACTCCAGTTCAGTATACAGAATACAGAATGCAATTACACAGTAGGCATAAACCAAATGTTCAGTAGAAAACAGATCAATATCTTGGGGTGAACAGTATATCAGATTGTCACCCAAAAAGGAGTCTTCACTTTTATGGCTAGTTCCTAGATTGTTAGGCAAGTCTAAAATCTGAGCCTCTTGTCTACTTCCTGACTGCTGATGCTTTCCTGTTGGATGTTTCCATAGACTCTCCTTGGAGGTCTGAGTTTAATGATGCTGTGCACTGAAATTTCCGTGACAAAAATGCCTTGGAGCTCTTGAATCTAAAATGACTCCCGAAGAGAAATAAAATACTGTGCCTAGTATCACTTTTTTAATACCCTATGCCTCTCAGGGAGTCTGTTAGTTATTCATCTGTCTGATCTTCAGGCACTAATTTCAAGGATTTAATGCAGAAAACTGCAAGAAGCCAAACAATTGCCATTTCTCTGCGGAGTCCTAAACCCTTAAAGGGTTTTACTCCACAGAGCATTCTCAAATATAGCATTAGTGCAGACAACAGTCATGGACAGGCAAATGCAAAGCAGCTAAGTAAAGGTTTATCCAGCAGTTGCTAAGAGGTGAAGAGTTTGGAATCACCAAATTGTGCTGGTTATTTCAGGTGATCATGGTGAGGAAACAGGGGCCAGATCCCAGAGAATTAGACCATGTGGCCACCTAGCAAGTAGCATGGGAATCTTGAAAACTAAAAATTTGCATGGGTCTAAGGACAGAACTAAGGAAGCTGAAGTTCTAGTTCTAAATGTAAGGTGGCCAATGAACATGCTTGGGCACCCCACAGCACTGCTCTGAATCGATCATGGACGCTGAAAATGCTTCATGCCTCCCAGGTCTAGCACGGATCTCACTTCTTTCAGAGCCGTGTGACGAACATGTCAGTAAGAATGAGGATATGTAACAGCAAGAATGATAGGACATTTAGGATAAAGAGTTTTAAAAATACTGTGTATTCAGCTGCTTCATAGGGAAGGAAGAGCCATGCTCAGTTATTTCAGAATATTTCAGAATATTTAAGGTTGGAAGGGACCTCTACAGATCATCTAGTCCAACCTTCCTGCTCAAGCAGGCACACCTAGAACATGTGGCACAGGGTGGCATCCGGGTGGGTTTTGAAGACCTCCAGAGTAGGAGACTCCACAACCTCCCTGGGCAGTCTGTTCCACTGCTCTGTTACCCTAACAGTAAAGAAGTTGCTCCTCAYCTGGAGAYRGAACTTCTTRTGYTTCAGTTTGTGGCCATTACCCCTCGTCCTATCGCTGGCCACCAGTGAGAACAGCCTGTCCCCTTCCTCCCTGCATTCTCCCTTCCTGAACTTATACATATTAATCATATCCCCTCTGAGCCGTCTC
>NW_020455877.1:1169111-1190636 GCF_003342845.1 Nothoprocta perdicaria | reverse complement strand
AGTCCTCGGGCACCTCCCCTGCTCTCCAGGACCTCTCAAAGATGATGGAGAGAGGCTGAGCAATAACCTCGGCCAGTTCCCTCAGCACTCTTGGGTGCATCCCATCTGGGCCCATAGATTTTTGAGTGTCCAATTTGCCTAGGTGATCCCTAACCCAATCCTTCTCAACCCGTGGAAGGTCTTCTTCTAGCCCATTTACATCTCTTCCCTTTGTGCCCTGCAGTTCATGGGGGGTCGTCTTAGCAGTAAAGACAGAGGCAAAGAAGTTGCTACTTCACTCGTAAGCAGGAAAGACTTTCTTGGTGCTCGTCCTTTCTTACCACCTGCCTTAGTATGAGTGATCTCTAAAATAAATGACAAATGTCATTTATGAATGACATTTATGAATGCTTCTTTTTTTTTAGGAATAAAGTAGATCTGAACCAGTAAGTAATGATAAAAAAGAGCACTCCAGCAAACAAGAAGACATACAGCTGTCCCCAACACAGATATATTTAGCATGTTTACCCTGTTCAGATTTTAGACAATCATAGGACATACAGATCCTGAGTCTAAATATATATCATGACACAGCGAAAACATCTTAGCACCAGTCATTTCAATTGTAATTTACTGAATAATGACAACAGAGAAAATAACTTGTAATAAAAAAAGCTAAAGTAATGACAACAAACTTGAAACTACAGTTTCAGAAACTGTAATGAATTGAAGTTTATAGCCACAGGAACAGGTTTTTGTAGGGCTTCAATATACTCTTAGATATTAAGACAGCACATTCTCCTTTCT
Source organism: Nothoprocta perdicaria (assembly GCF_003342845.1). Classification (NCBI taxonomy): domain Eukaryota; kingdom Metazoa; phylum Chordata; class Aves; order Tinamiformes; family Tinamidae; genus Nothoprocta; species Nothoprocta perdicaria. The sequence goes on along the minus strand of NW_020455877.1, from coordinate 1,189,850 downwards.
GTCCATCTAAAAATACTGCTGCAGCCTTAAGAAGCATAAATAAAACACCCCAAGTCTGCTACAGGAATCGTAAGTGTCCCACAAACACAGCATCAGGCTGTGGAAAAACAGGTAGATCCAGTATTCCTTAAGGGATATAGAAGGGCACATAGCTTGCTGCCACAGTCATGGGAAATAGGGATTCTTTACTGTTGAAGGATGTGATCATATTTGGGATACTGCTTATGTTATGGAAGAATTTCTAGCAATAATCATGATGAAAAATGGTTGGATTCACCTTTACCACACTCCAGGATTCTTCCCTTAGGTAAAACACCTCACAGGAACTCGGATGTCTAAAGCTTCAAAAGAGCCTTGAGAGCGGAGAGCTGGTGGCTCCATTCTCCATGCTGCCTGCGCAGCCTACGGAGTGCACGGCGCCACCAGGGCCTGCGGAGCGGGGGCATCCCCACATGCTCAGACCTCTCCGAATCACTGCAAAAGCACCTGGGCTACCCCTAGAGATGTGCTTGTTATTTTAAGCTGACCTCTTAAAGTAGTAATAACTTGGAATTTAGATTACATTCATGTAACCACATGAAAATGTTGCACCATATGAGCTAGGTATATTCCACGTGCACTGCAATCTGGACTGTGTTACACTCAGCCGGGCACTGCTTGGCAGGGCACGTGTCCAGGAGCTCTGCAGATTGAACCTACCGGGACTGAACAAATGTGCAAGGTTCACGCCGGATCCATACGTCCAACAAGGAATGAAATGGAGGACGGGGAACGTACACTACCAAAAAAAGAAATAATCCTTCAAGAAAGATGTATCTTGTTAATAAGGTACCTTGCTTTCTTTTTTTGACTAGCCCTGTTCACAAACTCTCACTGTATTTTGCAGACCTAAATGGAATAAACTTGGTTTACACTCAAGATATGAATCTCAGTCTGAACTCCATGATCATCTCTTCAGTTACACCACACAAATAATATTAACAGGTTAGTCTCATCTCCTGCCCACCAAAGTCCCATTCTGCCTTTTCCTTCTTTAATGCTGTATTTTATTATTTGTTGTCCTTTTCTTCTGTGCACTGGAAGCTAATTATGCTTTACATGCACTGGAAATTCCAATAAAAGCTCTGCAAACTGGAATTTCTCTAACACCGATGCCACATCTGCAAATTTAAAGAAGGCAACCCACTGAAGTAAAGGCAGCAACAAAGAAGTTTCCCATTCCTGAATTCACTTCTGCCAAGGAGAAACTAGGGAGGGAGTTACAACTCACTCGGGCACTCAAATATTTATACCCAACACATTTGGGCCAGATCACAGTCTCCTGCTATAACCGACGGGTTGCAGCATGAAACCCAGCAGGGCAGCTGACTCTCAAACACTGGAGAGCTTCCCAGTCAACTGGATCACACCCAGCAGATTTTTTCAGTATGACCAGTGACCAAGTACACCAGAAATAAGCCTGAAAGACAAAGCGGTTAATGCAAAACCACTTCTTGGGGATATTCACTATCTGGTGTTAGGCAAGTTCTAGGATTTTCTAGTTCCTACATAAAGGAGCTGGTCCTGATGATGTGAACAGGGAAGTACGAAGATTTCATTTGGTTTAACCACCTCCTGCCTGCAGCACAGGTTAATATTCTTTATAAGGCATGCACAATCCGAATCCAGCAAACAGTGGAGCAAAGGCAAGGTCAGTGCAACGGCTGATGCCAACCGATGGCGAGGGCTGAGAAGGTTTACAGTTCGGAAGAGTCATCTTGCAAGTAAAAGAAGAAATCACCAAGAGAAGGGGCGTGAACACAGAAGTAAGATGCAGTAACAAGAAGAAACATTTAAGCTATTTTAAAACATTAGTCACATAATATGGGCCATAACTTTTATGATAAAAATCAGACCTTTTATTTAATAACTGACATAAGGAGACAATGGTATTTATAAAAAAACTACACACCACTATTTATTTCTCTTGATTTACAGAGGCACTGTGATTTTTACTTTTGCAGATATAAACTGAACAGTTACCAAATGCATCAGCATACTTGAGGAATCACTTACAAAAAATGGGAAAAAAGTGACGAAATGGCAGTATCAGTACAGAGATTTCAACCTATCTGTAGTTGTGTTTCCACCTCAGAACATGACTGTTTCTTCAGAGCAATAACTCCATAGCATCTGGGAGATTTCACAGGATCAAATAACTTCACAAGTCCAGACCAAGCAATGTTGTCCTGTAAAATGATATATGATTCATGAACATAAAAATATATTTGACTTACAAGTTAGGATATGTTAGTATGCCCACATTTTCAAATACGAAATCGTGAAACAAATATATTATCCTTGATTCAAAGGAGGAAAAACACAGAATAACAAAATTATCGAAAGCTTGTTGTGAACAAACAACCCCCAAGGCACTATGTATTTTAAAATCATTAAATTAATTTTGGTACTCTCCAGTGACAGTTTACCACCTCTATCATCAATGAAGCTTTTCTTTTTCCAGTGAAGTAGAAGGAAATGAATTAAGGATCAAGTCTTACTCACTTTATGCAGCACAAACAACTACTGAAGCTAATTAACTGACTTTTCAAATGAACAAGGCCACCTGCATTTGGTCTTCAAGTTGCATATGGCTTTTATCATTTCTATTTTTCTTCCTAAACATATTTTGTGAATCAAACAGTACAAGATTAAATCTATGGGTGCATTACATTTAGAAAACGTACATTAGTGCTAAGTGCAGCAAGCCTGATCTTCTGTCTTTGAAATTATACAGATCTCTATGTGATTTGTAGCAGGTTGGCATTTGGAAAAATACACCACTATTTACATATTTCAGATTGCCTTTCTGCAAAAATACTAGCTAGAAAAAAAAGCTTACATTTACTACAACTCATTTGTTCCAAGTGCACTATGCCAGAAAATAAAGTGAATTTTTACTTATGATAAAATGGAGATGTTAAATTTAAAGGTTTATAGTGGAAAAAACAGAGTCGTTCACCTGAACGTGTTTAAAATTTATTTTAAAATTTTATTTTGAGCATGGCCCTGAGCAGAAGCTACCAGATACTACCATTTCCTCCGAACAAATTATAACTTGTCAAAAATATTTGCTGGTGCAGAGAAGTTATCATTGTTGCTTCTGAGTTAATCCCACCAAGCTCAAAATTAGTGTTGGTAGGACACTGTAATATATAAATCACTGCAGAGTAAAGGTAGTAGCACTTGCTTATTATATCCCAGGTCTCTACTTGTATAATATATCTAGGCTGTATGTTAGTCAAATGTACCTCAGTTGACCCAAACAGTTGCAGAAAGTGCACCCTCTCTCATCACAGATCTTAATTTTAAGAAACAATAAAAAGAATTCATGAGCATTTTGGACCTAATTCAACATTTCTAGAAGTACGTGCTCTAAAGCATATTCTTAGGAAGCTCTAGCATGCACATCAGTGTTTGTTCAGACCTTCCATTATTCCTTTTAATTATTATACCTCTCAACATGTTGTATAAATTAAAATTTGTTGCATATTTACTTTTTTTACTATTGACTAGTAATTACTGTACAATTAAAAGAACACAAACTTTATTGTTGCTGCTACACTGAAAATGAAAACATCTGCTAGGCATATGTTTATACTAAAAATGAATAAATACTTAAACTTTTGCAAATATGATGAGAATAATAATTCTGCAGCAGAGATTTCTGGCCTGCACAGTAATAAATTGGCTGGAACAGCCTCATTTCACCGATGTAGCCTTTAGGTGTCATAAAATATAATGCAAAAATACCTGCTCCTTGAGGTAGCAAAGACGATCCAGAAGAATCAAAACTTCTATGCAGGGCGCCAGAACTACCTTCAACTGAAAGATTAGACACTATTATGGTTATAGGAAAGGGAGCCAACAGACTTCCAAATGGCAACATTTCCCCAAAACAATTCCAGGAAGGTCAATCATATTCTAGTGGATTTGTTGTACAAATGTCACCTTGCCAATTTTCCCTGTGGGATGGACATCTTCAAAACAGATTATATTAAAGATCAAAACTACACAGAATGTCATAAAACCAGGAAACTATGTTATTTAGTTGGCTTTGAGGCACTATCCAACAAGAAAATGATAGTATATGAAGCAGAACAATTTTAAAGAGGGAAATAATGAATTTTAATAAAAAGAACTTTCATGAAATAACTGCATGGAGACCAGTCTAGATTTAAAAGGAGACTAACATTTCATTTTTCAGAGTAATAGTCCCTCTTGCAAAAGAATCTTCCATGTGTTCTCTTTATTATTTTACCAACACCTAATATAGTTTTGGAATAGGATATGCTCCAAAGTTGGAGCAGGGGGAGCAGCTTTGTTTTTGAGATTGCATACCATAGTGTAAGACAGTCCACCTCCACATAAAAGTTCATGGGGCTTTGTTCTAGGCTAGCACATATGTACAAGGTAATGGTATTAATCCCATGATTTTTACCATATTAAATGCTTCGAGCTCATTCATTCGGTCCTTGTATTTTTCATAGTAATCCATTATACAGTTGTCTGAGAGCTGCAAGGGATAAAAACAAAAAGATATCAGAATTGTTCCAGGTATTTTTCAGGGCAATTTAAAAAAATATATATTTTAATAACTGAAAGTCACACAAATGAAATCTTTGTGCTGTTTTTGAAATTAGCACTTCCCCAAGTTTATAATAATTTTCCTGTAACCTTTTCTTTCAGTTTTCACTTACAATACCTGTTCTTCAGACAGCATTTTACCGACATTAAATATTGAAAGATATTCACTTTTCAAAAAGCACTAACCATTCTTAAATGAGCATTACACCCTGAAGTGGAGATGACCTTCTCATTTCCTTTCCCGTTTATCTCAACCTGCCACCCCATTCCCAAAGCCCAAGAGATTCTTCTCTGTTGCTGAGGAGTGGAGTCTCGTGCCTAGAGTAACACACTCAAGTCAGGACTCCTGGATGCTATTTCACATTGCGAAACCTGCAGTGGGATTCTGGAAATAGTACTAAATGTCTCTGCCTCAAATTACCCACCTTTGAGAGAAAACCTTCCCTAGTGCCCTTGCACCGCTACATTTTCCTCCCTTCTTTTCCAAATTATCTGATGCAACTTTCAACAACATCCCTGTAACTGCAAACACAGTGATTTGGGGTCGAATTTGATGTGAAGGCAGTTCAAGAATGTGAAAAACACAAATGCATCTTCCCCTTTCAGCCACAGAGGCTCCTGTGCCACAGCAAGCAGCCAGGATTAGGAGTATTGGGGCTGTTCACGTCCTCTATAGGGCAGCAGGGCTACGTTTTCCTGTACTTTTCTGTACAGGAGTGCTTTTCCTGTATTCCAGTCTACTATTCTGGATGCTGAAGAGGAGTGTTCAGGAAGCCACCAAAGGTGCCTATAAAGGAGTGGAAGAATTGACAGACCTTGATTCACTTTTCTCAGAATTTGGCATTTCAACTGTGTTTCCTCCATGGTGACTGTGGAGAGAGCTGGTCTACAACTCAGCAAGAAAATAACGTTAACTGCCAAAACGCTGGGAAAGCTGAAGTGTTTTAACACATTTCTTGCACATGTTAGAAAGGTCATCTGTGAGCAGGTGCCTAATTCCATCATAAAACCAAAGTCTAAGATTAGGGTCAGACTACAGAATACTTGCATCAATTTTATGTCTTCGGATTGGATAGGTCTTATAGCCAAGAAGAAAATTTGGTCTGGGCTATTACTAACTGTCACTAGGAACTTCTGAAAGGCAGAACAGGATGAGCAGGTACCTGCCTAACTTCACAAATGCAATGAGAATGAGCTGGTTCATTACAGACCATGAAGTTCAAATTATATGCATGGAAAACAAGAATAGAACAATTACTCAAGGAATTTAAAAACACTGAATGGTAGGCAGATGAGTAATAGTCAACAAGACTCTGTCAAGAACAAATCACACCAAGTCAAGCTAGTTGTTTTAAGAAGGAAAAAATGGGAAATGACAGGGAAAACCAAAACACTGTCCTCTGTTTTGACTTCAGTACAATTTTTAACACAATTTCACATAACAATTTAATACACGAATTTTAGGAAACAAGGTCCAGGTTAAAGTATCATGAAGTAAAACCTGTTTTATATTACATGTTTTTATATTATATTTGGTTATAATAATTATAACTAAAGATAATTTATAACGAGTCCTTAAGTAACTGAAAAGATATATTGTGTGGAGTTTATGTTAAGTCAATGTTTTCTTTAAGAATTTAGGTAATAGAAATCACACTAAGACTACAAATATGCAATTCTGAAATTGGAGAATCACTTAGGAAAAAGACACTGAAATGCTCTAGGAAAAAGCAAGGGGGACAACACTTCCACAGAAACAACCTACTGCTCAGGATGAGGAAGAGCAAATGGCGATTCTGGGTGTTATAATGGACCACAAGCCGAGTGAGAGACAAAGTTGTGCTAATGCAAAAGGAAAAAGACCATCACCCTGCAACACGCACAGGAGAAGGGCCTGCAGAGCACAGGAAGTAATCCTTCAACTCTGCTTGGCAGTAGTAAAGCTCTAGCTGGATTATGGTATTTGGGGCATCAGATTTCAAAGAAAGATATAAACTATCTGAAAGAGCCTTGAGAGAGTAAAGAGAATGGTCAGACATCTAGAAAACACAACCTATGACGAAAGATTGAGAGAACTGGAACTCATTAGGCTAAACAAGAGAAAACAGAGTGGGAACAGTTTACTCTCCACATCCACAGTGGATAGGTTAAAAACTAATAGGCTTGTGACATAGATAGAAAAATAAAATATCAGTCACAAATGTCAAGAAATTTTTGTGAGGTTAATTAAGGACTGGAGGTCTTCATCAGAGGAAGCTTTAAGAACACAAATATTTTTCAGGAACTATCTAAAATTCTAATTCTTCCTTAAAAAAAGAGGAGGGGTTAGAACCTATGGTCTGTGAGCCATATATATTTTTTTTTAATCCAGAAACTACTTTCCGCTATGGAGAATTATGTAAGTGATCTATCTGGTTGCACTAATGTGTTGACATGGCACATTTGGTCCTTTTGCCATTTTATTTTCATTAAAGCTGTGCAAATATCTGAGAACGTCTTTTTTTTTTTTTTTTTTTTTTTTCCCCCTCTCTAAAAAGTCAAACCAATTAAAATACATTAATCAGGAGACAAAAAGAAAAATTGATTTGATCCCTGCCTGATGAGCTCTCCATCTCTACTGAGAATTAAAAGGGTTTTAGTACAATGGAGTTTTGATATTACAGCTTATTTGGAATTATAAAGATCTGTATCTGTGCAATTATGAGCATAAAACCATTCTGCTTTTGCATCCTTTGTGTTCTCCCTTTTTCCACACAAGGCATTCAATCAAAACAAAAGAAACTGTGAAATGTCTGACAAATAAAAAGCAGGGTCCACAGATGTCTCCTGAATGCCGCCATATCCAAGCACTGGGCCCAAATGCCTTACAGGAATCATTACAACATCTGGGTTAATTTCTTTATTAAATGCATATCCATACCAGAAACCTACAGGAGGTCAGCTCATCTTCCCTGTCCATCTTCATACCCAGAGAGCTGCAGCTGCTGTGAGACTAACCTATGAAAGATACGTGACAAACTGCAAGCGATGGCTGGGTGGGTAGCACACACTGTGGCCGTGGCAGGTAAGGAAGCCCCCCAAGGACCACTCACCTCCACAGGCATCATGAGACCATGGTAGAGAATGAGCTCATGGTGCAAGCATGGACCGAGCCACCACGGAGGGATGGAGCCTCTCCTCGGGGAGACCACAACATTCTCAAAGCCTTGTCAGAAACACTCCCCCCTTTTTTATTATGCAAAGGGGGAAAACACGATCTTGTAGATGAATCCCAAGAACGCTCATGTGGAGTTTCAAGCACTTTCCTAGCCACTCACAGTGAGATACAACTGCAGGATACAGTGTCAGCATGGCCTTTTTGCAGAGCAGTAATGCGATCAGGACATCCAGTTCTCTCAGGAGTCTCTCAAGTCTCATGTTTTCATCTTTGGCAGTGCGGTGTTTAAGTGTTTCCATCTAATACTACAGGAATCTGAACACAGCAAATTGGAACTACTTTTGTATTAATTTCAAAAAGAGCACTATTGTCATATAAAAAATGCAAGCAGCATAAGCTATGTCTGCTGAAAATTTATTCAGGATGGAGCCCAATATATTAAATATAGATTTAGCTAACACGAATACATGGCTTATCTTAAAATATGAAATGTTATTTCTTCAATTCATATTCAGTCTGCCATCTGAATAATTATTAAAAGGAAATGTATATATTAAAATTGTACTTCTAAAATTGTTATAAATAATAAGAAAATTGGAATATCTATACACATTTATTCCCCAAGTGCAAAAACACTTATTCTTTTAAAATATCTTTTATTTTACAAAATCAATAGAACTGTTTTATTGCTATTTTATAAAAATGTAATTGATTTATTTAGTTAATAATAATAGCACTTGTTACTATTACGGTTTTGCTTCATCAAAATGAAGTCACATATACTCTTTTATAAGTTTTCTTAAAAAGAATCACTGCTTTAAAGAAAGTCACTACTGAATGTGAAATGTATCAGATATGCACACTAGCTATACTGAAATTGTCCCAAAGACATCAGAAAAAAATTACAAAATTGCGCCTGATAAACATAAGCAGGTGTATTTTACACAAATTCTGATTTCAGTATTATTTAACAGTTTTACTATTTAAGAGTTAGCATATTTATGAATGTTTACAGAAATTCTTGTAAAAATATAAGTCAAAATGTACATGTAATTATAAATCACATGTATAAAAATAAACACCACATGTATAAAAATAAACACCATCTGATTATTGTAGAGAAAAAAGTAACAACACATTTGTTTAACTGAATATCCTTAGGAATACATAACCTTTGCAAAATATGTAGAATAAATAAATGCAGCCTAGGAGCTAAATCAAGGCTTCAGAATACTATCTGGACTAATATTGCTTGATGTAATATATCAGATACTAAAGCTGTTTAAATTACTCAAGATGATACATGAGCTAGCTGCAGGACATCAGTTTTCTATATATGCCCCTTAATGTGCTATTAATTTAAGTGCTGTTGCGATAGGTGCATCTCCGGGAAATGCCTACTGCCCTTTCCTGAGCCTCCGGATTAGACCTCGTGGCTGTAAATCTGTGTGGGATGCTCCACCTAAAGCATGGGATCAGAAGAAAAGAAGTGGGCAACAGCTGTTTTTAAGAAGTGTGGTCAAGGTTAGAGGAAAGAGGGATTGTGGAAACTCAGCAATGACCATCTGTTTATTGTTGCAGATCTTATCTTGGGTTGTCACACAGGGCACCAGCCAAATAAATGACTTTTTTTTTTTTTTTTTCAGTGGCAAGACTCCAGCCCTTTCAGGTTTTGTGGAAACACTTGACTCCTAGAAATGAAAAACAATGTTCACAGGAGACTTGTAGAGAAGCTGAGTTAACCAAAACCAAATAAATCTGCAAAGATGCACTCACTGTCTGGCACGTAGACTTCTAACTCTAAGTGAAAGCTTAAGGTGACACCATCTTTGAAACTGCGGTTGTATCTTCCCAGCATATATCTACATCTGAAGAGGATAGGTGATTTGTGAAGCAGTTTGACTAATGAGCCTCTATGTCATTAACCATCAAGGTAACTATAATGTGAGTGTAGCAGGAGATGAAATCAAAGTGACTAATAGCTTTTCTTCGCAGATATCACAAGTGTCTCCAACCCCGTATATCTTGCAGTCAGATGTAGCATTAAACAGCACTCTATCCTTATTTCCAGACTGTACTTTAAATGAAGCCCGGGCAGCATCTGTTTGTTAGCAGGCTCCACCTGCCAAAGATCCCACTTATTAAAAGAAACGTCACCTCACGAGATCTGTGTATCCCAAGCAAGCCTGTCAGCCACACACCTACGCCTTCACTTTGCCAGTCCCTTCCTCCTTAACTCACCTTAGAGGCAGACCCTATAGAAGAACTTTACGATTCTGATTTATCTCATTGAATACAGGATATAAAATTTTACATCTACATTTTCCATTTAATGAAAGACTCTTTTTCTTAAAAAATGCATTACAAGTTTGTATAAACTACTTCAGACAAGGATTTTAAACATTTTGCTGTGGCAAACTTTATCACAGCAATACCACTTGCAGCACTGCCTGTCTTAATCAGCAGCTAATGTACTATTAAAAAAGGCTTCCTTTGAAATTGCTCTGCAAGAAACAGTAACCAGAGCGGAGATACTCTCTGCTGAAGGGCTGCAGAAAGAGGAAGGAACATGGTCCGTTTCAAAGATGCCAGGTTAAAAGTGTCAGAAGGGACAACACCTGGAGAAAGAACAGTAATAAGCACTTCCTTCTCTCAAGGTGAGCATCTCACATAGGTGTTGAGGCAGCAGATCATTTCAGCAGGTCAAAGAGTGAATGACAGTGAAAAGAAACCCAACAGAAACAACCTGTCCCATATCTAAGCGGCACAGAAAGCTTCACCCGTGCAAGATGGACTTTAAAAGAACAGGACGAGCAGCTTTGACAAAGTGAACAACCCGGACACAGCACTGCCTCAGGCTCTATCCACACGAGTTCCGAAGCCCTGTGCCGGCACCCACGGCCCGCATGGCAACTCCACTTGTTCTGAAGCTAGGAGCAGGATAAACATGCCGAGGAAGCATCAAGCCCAAACTAAAGAAGCCCCCTCTACTCTCCTAAAATGAGACTGTTTTCCATCAGTAGTTATGGTGTATGGATCACTTTTACTACTGAGGTGGAGGAATCTATGGAAAGAACGGCTATCAATTAAAAAGGCAGAAGAAAAACCACCTCACTGCTTAATCCGCAGTTGACAGGCTCTTCCATATTGAAAAGAAACACAACAGAGGAAGTTATTTTGGCTAAAATAATGAGAAACTTCAATCCTTGAACATTAATGTGCAACAATGAATAGCTTGGGTGATTGATAAATATTTTTTCTTGGTAGAAAAAGCTATTCTGCCTCATTCTAACTTACTCCTGCTTGACAATCTTTTCACCATGGGCCTAGTTCTCGCTTCAAAAAAGCAAAGAGGCTCCATTCTTCATGCTGGTCTCACATAGGAACAAGCCACTCTTCTTCTTTCCTATGAAAAACTGTCAGGACTAACCAATCTATCTTTATTGAAAACTACAGAACAAATAAACTTACTTTGGGGGATATTTAAAACTCATCAGAATTCTTCACCAGTTTCCTCTTTTGCAAAAGACATAGATTTACAAACACTGGCATCAATGCAGGTCAGGTGCTTCATGCAGTTTCACTCTTCATCCTGCCTCCTCACTTGTCCTGACTAGAAAACTCTTGGATTGCGCCCTGGCTCCCCCTTGCTCAGGAACAGACACTGACAGGCTGTGAGGAGCTAGCTGTTGGACTCACTGTGCATGAGGGGTTTGGGAGGCAGTTTATGTCCCACAGTTTAGATGCAGTGATCAAAACCATCCATGACTATAACAGATAGGTCAGGCTGCCACATACTGGCAGCAGAGACATGCTGCTTGCGCTCCTAAAAACTTACTGTCATTATCCCTTCACTTTGCAATACATTTATTACCATGCAGACATTAAACCCACTTTCAATTTTCTGATAAGCATAGCTGAAGACTTGCATTAATGTTTTATATTAAGTTTTCTGCCATCTGATTTCTTTTTAATATGAGAATTTTTTATTTGTAAAGCAAAGACTTATATGAGTTCCTCTGTGTACTACACTGTGTCTCTTGCTTTCCCTAATTTTCTGTTTTCTGTAGCTGCTATTTTATCTCCATATTTGGGAAACTATTAACAGAATAATTATACTAAGATTTATTTGTGTTTTTTTTTTAATGATTTTATGCATGAAGACAAGGGGTACCTCCTTATTTTTCTGAAAGACAGACACGTTTCTTGGTTATTCTGTATCATTCACATATGCTCCCTCTCTAGTTCCTCTAGCCACCCACTTCTGGATACTGTTGGAGCAGACATTTAGTCTACGCAGAGCAGCTGCTCTTTTGTTCATTTTTAAAAGCAACTAGAAAACAAATCCCACATAAATGTCTCTCTGATTTTTGTTGTCTTTTAGAGCAACTGTTTAAGCTTTGCCACATTTTTAGCTATGCAAGTGTTCTTGTTTTTCCTTTTCCCCCTGAATAAAGGAATTCAACATTCCCCAATATTGTGTAGAAGTTGTGCTGACTCCACCGTGAAAAATGCAATGTCAAAAGCACTGTGGAAAGAGCAGTAACAACTCTTCCCAAACTAGTTATGAAAACACCACTGTTCTCACACTGCTGAAAATTTGAATAGAGCTAGGAAATGAAAAATAAGCTTGCATAGATCAGCATAAACTCCAGTCTTCAGTATGTAACCAGCTGTACATGAAGATGAGTAGAAATTGAAGCAAATAAATGAGCATAAACTTGAATCGGATCTTTAGCTTCCACCACAAGCATGTGCAGCTTGAGCCAGTGTTGACAGACATGTTTTCCTTAGGGCAATTTGCAGTTGTCCAGGCCGTTTCTGGCAAAAGTCAACACTTTTAAAATCAGACATATTGACACCGAGTTGCTGTGCTCCCTAGCTTTGAAGAAAAGAATGCACAATGTCTGGAAGTCCCAGCAACAGAGTCTTATCAGTAATTTAGTGAACTGATCACCGTACAAACAAATCCCTATTGTTTTTTTGATGATCATACAAAAATTAGGCCAATACGATTCCAGCAGCCACTTTCTTTTGGGGCAACTGCACGATGTTAGTCCCCATCTACACAGAAAAGTAAACAGATAACGTAGTTTGCAAATAATATTACATGTAATCTCTTAAAAACAAAGATTGAAAATCCAGATACCTAAGACTTTTTTTTTTCTGCATGCAGCAAGAACCCAAACATCATTTGCATTTATTCAGTTATTTATTTGCTTTACATTTTTTCTAATTCATGCTTTTATGTGATTAGCACATTTTTGATGATTTGACATTTCAACTTCAGACTTTCTGCTTTACCAAACACTACAATACTCAAATATTTAATATACTGGTCAATCCTACTTCTGGTGTCATTTGTACTAAGCTTTTTAATACTGTAAATAATATTCTACAGCATCTCCATTTCACCACATACTCTCATGGAGCTGTTGTGTTTGTGAGACTCACACAGTCATATCCCATGCCTAATGTTATGTTGCCATCTGTTGACCAACTTAACAGTTGTACTCTAAAACACTACAGTACTCGAGACACCCAGAAAAAAATCTTTGAAAGAATTTTTTAGTTTAAATGTCAGATTGGTATTAACATTTTATTTATATAGGAAATTATTTTAAAATACTAGTACTTGTACTTAACACTTTTTAATTGAAAGTAAACAGTATAAACTTCCTCGTTGGTAGAGGCAGAAACTTAAGATCTTAAAAAACTACTTAAGCAGACCATCTAAAACTTAAAATACAAAGCAAATAGCTTTGGAACAAAATTGTAAGGGAAACATGTGGCATAGATGGAATTGTCTATCTCACTATACTGTTATTTTTATCAAATTTGAGAAGACCTCCAAACAAGTGATAAAGAAAGTATTGATGCAGAAAAAGAAAAAAATCAAAAGGAAAAGATAAAAAAAAAGGATAGAAAAGAAAAAAGGCTCAAAGCTTTTACTAAGTGATTAATTATTCATCTTTTTGAGAATTCCTTAAGCTTACATATAAAAACATGTTTGTATTGGGCGGCATTTTGGCTGGCCTTAAAAAGATGCAAAAGTTACTTTTATCAAGTTGTATTGTATCAGCACAGGCAAGGAATTTCATGCACATTTGACTCTGCATTTAAAAAAATGCTGTACTCAACTCTGAATGACTGCATGCATAAAACTGAGTACCTAGTGATTTTGTTTTTCCTGAAAGGAGATTTGTAGGACTAGTTTCACAGATAAGGGAAAGTCTTTCAAAACTTCTAATCATGAACATGATACATAAAAACAGATTGATATGATACAAAGTCATTAGAATGCTGTAAATTTAAAACAGTATCTTTTAAAGATGTTGTAAGTGGAAGTCAATTTCCTACCAATTGAAACAATCCTGTTTTGATAATGTTTAATACCTAAAAATATAATATGCATTTTTTTCTATTTCTATTTATATTTATACAGCAATATACAAACTAAAACAATGCAATGCTTCAGACATATATAGCGGCACTACGGTGCTGGCAATAAATACCATAGTATTAAAAATTTACATGGATGTAAGAATTCCCATGCACTCTCTATTTACTGACTCACCTTTGCATCATCTAAGTCCAATTTTTTCAAAGATTTTCTTACATAGTCTACAAAGGAGGATGACTTGGAGAAAATTTTTCCAACATGTTGATCACTGTAAATATAACATAGAGATACATACATTTATACAAATTCCACAATACTTAGATAATTCACTACTTTTAATACAATCATGTATGCAGTCCAACTACTTAAGAAGAAAGATATTTTTCCCTTAAAATACTAGATAGCAAGATCTTCCTTTAAAATTTTCCTCTCTTTATTCATAACAAAAGCCCTTTCCACTTATTTAAAGATCAAAATTTTCATACACTGTGGTCAACACACAGAATTCCCTCAGTTGCAGTTCTAATGCTCTTGGCCTGCTAGAGATCCCTGCCTCCTGGGAATTATCAGTCACACTTATTTTTCAAGAAAAAAAGATTTTCCATAGTCAGATTGAATGTCTCAATACTTCAAATATCTGAGCTGATGCAGACTGAAAACCAACAAAATATATGCAGTTAAAATCTTCTTTGGAAGATAGGCACCTGCCCTGCAAATCAGAAGGAACAGGATCAAAGCTATAAAATACATTTACTAGATTTACCAGGTTTATGTTGTGTACAAGTAGTTCAAAAAACAGCACGGATACTTAAAGATTGAAACTCTCACAGTTCATTCTCTTAATTGTTTAACCTGTTTTTAATGTGTTAGTCAGGTTCTTGACATCCTAAAAAGCGCAAAACAACCTCACAAAGCTTCAGGACAATCGAGCGGCTCAACTGCAACCAGCTGCTCCTGCTGTTCAGCTGTAACTGGCGACAGCTCATGTTAGAGGGCTTAAAATTCAGCCTGCACTGCTTTAATTCCAATGTATCAGCTTAATCACTTCTTCCAAATTAGACTTCCTTTAGCAAACAAAACACATTATCATCTGTCTCAAGTTTTATACAACTTATCAATGGTGGTTTCATATGTTATATCTTCTATGCAATTTTCAAATAAACAAAAGAAGTATTTCTTCCCTCAGGAGTTCGACCTTTGACCAAACTAATCCTCCAGAAGAGTATGGTATGGTTGTCAGGATGTCCTCAGCACTAACTGTTTCACTCCTCAAATTCCCGCCAGGACATAGGAGTTCCTAACACGGACACATGCAGCACGTAGCCCTTCTTGCCTTCTGTGCTTTTAAAACCTGCCCAGACTTCTGCATACTGAGTAACCTAGGGACTGCACACACTTAGTGACTGTGCTATTGGTTTTCTGGGGAACATATATTTTCTCCATGCATCCAGTACCAATGAAGACCTATTTCAATTCTTGCGTAGAGGAAGGAAAAAAGATTTGTCACGTGGATTCAGAATTCAGTGGTGGACAGTGGCAGGACAAGGGGTAATGGGTGCAAGCTGCAACACAGGAAGTTCCATCTCCAGGTGAGGAGGAACTTCTTCACTGTGAGGGTGACAGAGCCCTGGCACAGGCTGCCCAGGGAGGCTGTGGACTCTCCTTCTCTGGAGATCTTCCAAACCCGGCTGGATGCCGCCCTGTGCCCCGTGCTCTGGGTGTCCCTGCTGGAGCAGGGGGGTTGGACTGGATGATCTCTAGAGGTCCTTTCCAACCTTAACCATTCTGTGAGTCTGTGTGATTCTGTGAACAAAGCATACTGCACTTCAATGACCATATGTTATTGAACTGCATAGCTAATAACACTGATTTTGACACCCTCTTTTTGTAAGAAGTAATTTTTTTCAGAGTAGAGATGACAAAGAAGCAGATTAGGTTAGTACCTGTTAATTCACAGCTTCCTACCTTTTGGTGACACCGTAATTTTCCTCTATAATAACCTGAAGAACAGCTCGATAAAACAATGATTCTGTAGGCAGCTACCAAGAAAAGAAAGATACAACAAAAAGGTTTTCAAGTTGTCAATGAAATTAAAACCACAATAACAAAAACAGAATGAAGTTAAGAATTGGCTTTCTTAACTAATTCTCTCTATTCTCTCTAACCAGTTAGAGCTAACCAGCCTTAAGAAGAGGAGAATTACATTTTTGATCAGATTATAACGCAACCATAACTGTGAAGAAAGAAGAAACAAGCAAACTTGAAAGCAGACATTCAAAGGTAAAAGACTGGCAGAGGGAAATGAAGAAAAGCACGGGGTCCATATGCTACTATGTAAAATGTAGAACATAAAGATCATTTGAATAAATAGAAGCAGATCACTCACACTAAGATTGTTCAATTACATGATTACATTTGATGTACCCTATAATACTGCTTTAAATTCTAGAATTTCTCCAGTTAAATAGAAGGTCATGGGTTACTACCATTGAAAAAATAAAAAAAAAGATTTTATCTTGAAGGGTTAAAATAAACAACTTTACTTACCATTTGGCCAACTGCAACTCGCTCCAAAGCCTTTAGGAGTAAAGGAATTAAACTGTTGATATATTTATTCTTTATCAGAACATTCTATAAAAGCTAGCTAAAAAAAGTCAAAGGAGATGACATTTTAAAAGATTAAAGTGACATTATGTGAGCTTGCACACTCTAAGCGTTAATACCTTCAGGAACTCAAAATCAGTTCATTTCTGTTAATTTGGTTTATTTTTAGGAGAAGCAATGACAATAAGATGAATTTTAAGAGGTGCAAGCAATACTTGTTTTTCTTAGCATTCTAAAAAAAATGAAGACAATTACTTTTTGAAAAAGTGCAAGAAACAATGTATTTTTCTTGTATTCTTCCTACAGAAATATAAGCAATCTTCTTATTCAACTATTTTAAAGTAGCTCAATGTATAATGTCTTAAAATGTTTTTAGTCCTTAGTTCACACATAAATTGAACTTCCTTATGTAAAGTAAAATAAAAACTGAAGATTACAAAAATTACAAATATTAGAAGGGTGGGAAATTTTTCCACACTTGTAAGACCCTGTACCGACACAAATTTCAACTGAATATTAAACATCATAGTAAAAATGATGATAAAAATTCAACAAATTACTTGGAAGTACAACAAATGAGATAATATAAAATTAGGCAAATAGGGCTGCTTGTCTCTAAATCACCTTCCACTTTTCCTTCCCTTAGTTTTAACATTGCTTTTGTATTTCAGACTGTTCCTCAAAAACAGTCCAGCTGCAGTACCTCTCTATTCATGACTTTAGATGAGTTTATGAGATTTGACTTACCTCTGTATAAATTGTAACCGACATAGCCACATGTACATGTGGCTGCTTAGAAGATGGATATGGATTTTAATACCTTCTGGAAGGGTCTGATACCTCATCCAGACCCTCTGGATGAGCGTCAAACAATTTGAACAGATATATTTAGTAATGATGAATATATCAACACTGTTCAGCAAATAGAGTTTGACCCAGCCAGACCTTCCCCATAGCAAGAATGGTGCCTGGTTGCAGTGTGCTGCCTCCCTTCACTTAGCAGAAGGTGAGGAAAATCCTAGCCATGAGAAATGCATACAGATATGTATTTTTTTTAAGATTAAGAATAGTATATTTAAATGTGAAATTTCTATGATTTCTGAGAAATCTGAAATAGATATATAAGATACGATCTGTACCATCTACTGGTGGTCGTTTATTCGTAAAATTTCTCTCTACCTTTGTTGAATGAGTCTGTGCTTGTCCTTTCAAAAAGGAAAAGAATGAAAAAGGAAATAACCAAGGTGTGGTGAGCTTTTAGAACTGGCTTTTAACAAGAAAAGAAAAAAGGCAAGTCTATTTTAGAATATATATATTTTTTTCTGATGAAACCATTTCTTTTCTTGTACCTTGTTCAGGGAAACGCACTTACCTCTTACAAAATACTAAGTAACTGTCCTGAAATACTTTTTTTTCTGACACCATTCAATTATGATGCAAGCTGAAGTTTATATAACTTTGACACTTTAGTCTATGCTGTATCTTTAGCCTATACAAGTTGGAAGTATAAAGGAAGTAGAGAGCTTGCAGCTGAGGCTAGACAGAACCTGTTGTGATTCATCTTGATACTAGAAAATATAAATACATAGAGGAAAGAGGTCTTGTTCTTCCAATCTAAACAACAGTTATATTTTTTGATATGTATCTGTTCTTTCAAATCAAACATCAGTTCATCATCTTGCCTTGAATGAGGTCAGGTCTTCAAGAGCATTCCATCTCTTGATGCAATGTTAAAAAGATGTTCTAGGTTCTTAAGCTATGCAACTTTTAGCATTCCTCTATTTTCTTTTTCTCAATTTTGTTTTGGTATCCAACAGTCAAAATATTCAACACTACAAATCTCAGTTTTAGGGGAAGTCACTGGTGCAATCCTTCAACAATTACCTAGTTCTTTCCGTGTCCTCGGGCCAGGAACTGGCCCCGCTAAGAGGTTGGCTCCTATCAGTTTTGTCCACTTTTAAAATACATTTTGTCATTTTCTCATGCCTTCAGCAGCTTTAAAATATATAATGCTGGAAAGTCAATACTATTTTTATTAGTTGTAATTTATCATATTAATGATATTATTCTGTAGATTCTTGGATTTAATCACAGCTTAATCAGATGTTAAAAACAGTGAATTTTGTAATGTCTAGATAAAGCTCTGAATAGAAAAAAGGGGAATCATACCAAGCACGCTGACATTCTAGCATTGCGACCACAGCACCAGCCCTCATCCTTCAAGTACTGACACATGGGAAATCCCCACACTTCTTCAGTGCCATCTGCAAAAGGAAAAACAACAGGTGTAACTTTCATGAGCTCTTTTTCTCTTATTTACAGAGCAAGCAAAACACAGAGTAGGATAAACAGTAGTTAAAAGTATGGTGACAGAAAAGTTTATCTGCTTTCCTACTCCAATAACAGGGAGCAAATTAAAGTTATAAAAGGGGTATTTTCTCTGCAATAGATGTTTTGGATTATGTGCTACTTCTCATAATTTCACAGTTTCCAAAACTATTCTAAGCATATGAATTTTACAAAAAATCCACTGAAAAAAGGTGGTTAATGGTAAAATAGTATAAGTTTGCAATTAATCATGGCACCCAGTGCCGTAACATGAGTCACAAGAGGCAAGCTTTGCATTGTAACAGTGTAGCAGAAATTCTTTTACTATTTCTTGTTAGATTCTTCTACCATAAACAACGTTTTAACTTGTCTGAGCAATGTGTGTTTGTTTATTCCAGAACTGAAGGTGTGTGCTTTGCTGCTAGACAGCATGTTTGTTTTCCAGAAAAGAACAGCTGCAAAGGCTCTTGCTGTTTCTTCAAAACATGAAGAAGCATTTGCATCACAGTCTGGGATGCAGTTGCTTTCAGCATCAATATTTTGAACAGCAAAACTCTTAAAATAATGCAAAAGTGTGATGACCAAATTACATGGAGTGCCTCATAGATGTTCACAGCACCCAGTTTTATACGCGCCAGACATCTACAATATTTTGAATGTTTATTATTATATTAGTCATTTGATAGTTTAGAGCACTGAATAATTACTACTTTCTTAAAAAAGAAAAAAAAAGAAACTGGATAGGAACTTGGCCTTTTAGTACAGAAATATGACTCAGGCATATTTACAGATAAATCAATGTAATGAGGTTATGAAAAGGACTGCAGAAATAACACTTTTCAATTGCATTAAAAGTCTGGGATACAATCAGAGAAACGGAATTCATTCCGTGAAAACTAAGCAAAGACATAACGTGAAATAGGGACCTTTAAAGGATATATCCCTTTTTCCTGTACTGAAAGTCCTCAGCTTTCTAATAGCAAAAATCAGTTGAAAAGCTGAAATCATCAGTCTTTTTAAGTTTTCCCTTTTAATTTAAACCCTCCCCTCTAGGCAAACCCATCATCCATCCATTCAAACTGAACTACACAATTTCAATAACCATGCACTGTACATATACCTAAATCTGAAGATACATTTAAAAAAGAAAATCAGGCAACCACTATCTTCATTTAAATTATTAATGTTTGTAAATTATTAAAATCATAAAGCAGGAAAAAAAGTATTGGAATTTGTTGTGTATGCACCCGAGAGTGCTGAGGGAACTGGCCGAGGTTATTGCTCAGCCTCTCTCCATCATCYTTGAGARGYCCTGGAGARCAGGGGAGGTGCCCGAGGACTGGAAGAGAGCCAACGTCACTCCAGTCTTCAAAAAGGGCAAGAGGGAGGAGCCGGGCAAGTACAGGCCGGTCAGCCTCACCTCTGTCCCTGGAAAGGTGATGGAGCAGTTCATCCTAGAGAGAATCTCCAGGCATATGGAGGAGAAGAAGCTGCTGAGGAGCAGTYASMATGGATKCACCAAGGGGAAGTCATGTCTGACGAACCTCATAGCCTTCTATGATGGGGTGACAGGCTGGCTGGACAAGGGGAGAGCCGTGGATGTTGTCTACCTTGACTTCAG
>NW_020455877.1:1133621-1168290 GCF_003342845.1 Nothoprocta perdicaria | reverse complement strand
GAGGGGTAATGGCCACAAGCTGAAGCATAAGAAGTTCCGTCTCCAGGTGAGGAGGAACTTCTTTACTGTKAGGGTGACAGAGCAGTGGAACAGGCTGCCAGGGGGGGTTGTGGAGTCTCCTACTCTGGAGGTCTTCAAAACCCGCCTGGATGCCACCCTGTGCCACATGCTCTAGGTGTGCCTGCTTGAGCAGGGAGGTTGGACTAGATGATCTGTAGAGGTCCCTTCCAACCTTAAATATTCTGTGAATCTGTGAATCTGTATTTCCCAAGCTTGCCTACATTTCTACTATATTGCCTTCTCTGAGTTTTGTTTATTCTTCCATATCTTGTGCATTATCCAGCAAAGTGTTGATTAAACATTTTTTGAAAGATAAACATATTAAGTGTATACATTTAGCAGCTAGATTTTAAGAAATGGAAATGGTTTTAGTTTCTGTGTATGTTTTGGCACATTTAATATTATATAGCTCACAAACTACCATATTGTGCTTCTGATACTGTTTTTGCCTGCAAAATTGCAATTAGAGATGGCTGATTTAGTTTAGACCATTTGACAAAATACTGTACATAATTACTTCAAGAATTTTGATTCTTTTTCATATTTACTGCAAGTGATCTCTATAAACTGTGTAATTATGGCACAACTCAAACTCTTAGAAGAACCCCAACTCGTAGCACAGCAATAGTTGTAACATTTAAGCAACATTTTAAGCATGAGTATTCTATAGAAGACTTCACAGCAAGCATATGAAGTCTTCTATTGTGCTAAACGACTAAGAAATCATGACATACGTCAATATAAAAGAGCCAATCAGTCAGAATTCTCTGTTCCATAAAAGGTTAAAAAAAATATAATCTAGATAATCATTCCATCAGCTGAACTGAAGCTGCTCTACAGTAAAATCCTAGAACCTGTTAACCTCTAAGCAAACCTTTCACCAGAAACTTTTAACAAAGTTATCACCTTTTAATAAAAGGAATGGCTGCAAATATTGCAGAAACTTCTGAAAAACAACCAAAAAATAAAGAAACAAAAAACAGGAAAGATGATAGAATTAAAGTACCATCATTAACAACATTTAAAGTATCCTAATTCAATTTTACAGAACAGGATGCTTCATTGAAGACCTATTCAAATAGAATCCTGATTTAGCTAGTTCACAGATATTTGCTGTTATTTTTCACTGTCCCCACAATTGGATACATCTGGTAGAAGCAGGGAAATGCGCTCATCAATGCTGCTCAGTAACACATGGACCAGTAACTTGAAGCACAGACAACAGAGAAACATGTAGTGCTGAGTAATGCAGAAAAAATCAGTTCTGGCCAAGTGTCACAGAGCAAAATTCTTATTATTTCTATTTGTTAGAGTTTAGTAATGTTCAGAGTTTCATGGAAGAGCTTGGTACATATTTGAACAAACTAATCCTGTCCACAAAACTATTTTCTTACAGCAAAGAGTATTTTTCTGATAGCCATAAAATTTCTCACCAAAAATGAGCTTAAATAGTGATTATCTGAATTTGCACCATTTTATTCCTTTTTTCCATGTCTTTTGTGAAATTTTCTTTTATAACAGTTTTCTACTATTTATTTCTTTTGAGAACCCAATGCTATAATATTATATTACACATATATTATTCTGCTAGAATGAAATTCTAAGTTGTTAATTCACTCTTTGAAGCCATATATTCTTTTCTGTTCTATGACAGATGATTTAGACCCTATTTTATATCTTATTAATTGCTGATGTAGGGGTATCACATTTCAGTCCTTTTGTGTAATTCTGGAATACTGCAATAGCAGTTGCACATAACACTTGAAGTCCTTTTATTATTATTTCAGCTTTACATGTAATGGATTTTCTTTTTCCTTTTACTTAACTTCCAAATGAAAAAAAGTCAATGTATATGGGATATCTGATACACCAAAACAACTAGACTGAGTAGAAAGAAAGCATAAATCACAACAAAATGTAGTGTTGCATTATGTTAAAATTAGATTAGCTGTAACTTCTTTGACCATGGTTTAATTCTGTCTTGACGCAGAGAAATGTTTCAGGCCCACTGTACTGTTGTTTTCATCTTCTTCACAGATCTATTAATACTCCTATTTGGGCAGTAGTTTTATGGGAAATTTAGTAGAAGATTGTTTGAACAACACCCCAATTAGGCGTAGCTAGCAAAAAGGATTTCAGAAGTATAGAACATGGAGTGCTCTTTATTTATATTCCTTTTATGGTAGTTATAAATATTTGGCAGTACAAATAAAATAAAAGGATTTTACTAATTCTCCCGTATATGCACAGTATTTTCCAGGAAAGCCTGAGAGAAAGGGCCAAGCTTCTTTACTCTAATGTTAGATTCTACACAGATCTATGGTTCTAACCACTTCCAGGAGTCTGAAATTGAGAACACTTTGCACTGCATTGCAAAACATAATCTTGATGAAACATAAGCACCAATGGGTTTTATGTCACCATCCAAGTAAGCTGAACGAGGGTTCCCTGTGGTCCTGTAGTCTCCAGCTTTACCTTTTTCTTAGTATTTATGAAAACCTACCGAAACTTATCCGAATTCCCAAATCTTCCAGTTTCCAATATAACAATGAAGTTGTATGTTTTCTGATACACCTTCTGGAAGAGAAGCTAATTAAGCTATTTTTTATGATATTGTCTGTATTACAGTTTACCGAACACTATGCACTGAAATCATGGCAGAAAAAAATCTTATTTTGTCATGAAACAATAGTCAGTGAATAATTTATGAAAGGCAAATTGGGTTTTGTTTCAATTTTTGGTACTATGTAGATTATTATTATAATATCTGCTCTGAAATAATGATTCTCTTCCTTGCTTTTATAACTTTTATAACTTTTATAACAAAGTAACACAAATATGTAATGGTAATTGGCAAAGCGCTATAAGATTCTGGTTTTCATGAAATCTATGTTAACTTGCTGCTCTTTTTAAAGATTTTGAGGTCTTCTAATATACACATAACTATAACATGCAATTTATTTTCTCATGATGAAGTCCATCAGTTTGTAAGCAGTATGCCTTAGAAAAAAGGCAGAAATACCCTGCCTGTATAGGCTTAAATTCCCACTCAGCACTATATTTTGCGACAGAAACTCTATTTTCCTTAGAAAAACAATGATTGCTTATTTCATTTCTAAACTTTATCTTTATTTAGACAATTTGGACAATTTGTTCCCGACGTGTTGTGAAACACCAGTCTGTCAAAGCGCTTCAGCATGAGAACGTAACTTCAAGAGAAAAGAGTTTATTTGGATTTAGCACTGTCATGCAATCGCAAAACCACAGCTCATACTGTATGAAATCACTCACACAATAGCTTTTAGTGACACAATAGCTTTTAGCCACATACTTCCCTTAAAAATAATCTTAAAGATTGCAATCAGTGCTGTATTAGATTTCACCTTTCATCATTTTCACCCTTTATTTTAATATCCAACATAAAAATAGTCTATGTATTCTCAATAGTTCCTAATAATATACTTCAGTGAACTAACACTGCAATCAGTTCTCAATGCTTATATACACCTGTGTCTTTTAGCTCTTAAAAACTGCACTGGATAAAACCAGCTACATATACATCTATTTATGAGGTGTGACCAATATTACTTCTTGTAAAATACTGCAAGTACTAATCAGTTAATGTAGCAGAAGTACTCCTAAAAACATCAATTTTCTTGTCTTTTTATATTACTTGAAAAGTCACATCTTCTACTCGACCATATTATTTTGATATTAACATCTGTTTCAGTCAATTTCTTCCAGTGTTTTAGTGCCCTTAGTTCATTCTCACAATCCTTGTCCCCATCTTATGATATTGCTCTGGTGTAAAGCGTAATTGCTCAATTTGCATCTCTGTGATGTTTTATGAATTACTGTATGTAACTCTTAGTGTACGGATTTAAGATGTTTTATGCCCAATGATTCATACAGCTGTTTTTCAAAGACTTTTTGTTGTTTTCAGTTTCAAGCACACGGAACCCGAAGTTCAGACTTAAACAACTGTTTGCATTCTTATATTCCACATCCAATGCACTTGAGAGTCTACCATATCCTTCCAAGATCAAGAAAGAAAAGAAAAAAATACCTGAAATTAAAAGAAAGGCAAGAATGTGCAAGGCTCCATTCTGGGAAGCTGGGGGTATACAAGGCAAAACCAAAGAAGCGCCAAGCCCCGAGGATCAGGCTCAGCTGCCTGTGAGAGAATTGTGCAAGGATTGCCAAGGACACTGAAAAATCTCTGTATTAATCACTAAATTTTCTGGCCAGCACTGTTTTGGGATGATCGCCAAAGGCACAAAAGAGAAACATGATACAGCACCTACACTCTGTACACAGCTGAACCTACAGAGTTGGCAAAAAGATTGTGAATTCTTAATTCTAAAAGCAATACCTGGGAGGCAACAACCACAGGAACCTTGTCCTTGCTTGGGTGCTTCCTGACGCAGTAACGGGCGCAATAGATGGGACTAAATTATCCCTTATCCCTCATTCCTAACTTACCTCAACCATCATTCATATTTTAGGATTTGAAGTTGTTAGGAAATAAATGTATCCCTACAAATCTGTGTTAAATGGTCCAATTGTATCACTATCTCTATAAAAAAACTGTGATCTAAAAGGCCCCAGAAAGACTTTCTTCCCTTCTTCCAAGGAAGGTAGTCAGCACTCCTAGTGCTGTGATGCCAGTGTATGGCATGACTGATAGAAACACATAACTGAAAAAAAGTAGCTTTGAAGGAAAACAGTAAGTGAAAGTTGAATAAATGGTAATTTATAATTTTAAGTTGTTACAGTTATTTCAACAGGGGCCGTATTAAGGTAGAGAGGAACCCAATTTTTGTGAATATGACTTGGAAATGCTTTAAATAAGTTACAATCTAGATAAATAACAGAAGCAGAGTAAGGATGGAAATGAAGAGTTCAGATTCTGAAAGTAGCTCCCAGGGGAAAAGAGAGCTCATTTCAGCACTACCAAAAACCCAGGAGCTTTCATAAAAGATGTAGTTAATACATGTGACAGGAGATTAAAACAAGCTCTTTGCTAACACTATATTAAAATACTGCTTATTTGAACTACTACCTAAGTTTGGGAGGTTACCAATAGTCATATTAAAAACCAGCAACACCAAACTAACATTTACTAATATGCATTCTAACTCAAACCTCTAATAAGTTATTTGTACAAAGGCAGATTTTGACTTACATACAATATATTAAATATTAAACCATCTTAACTTATATGAAGATTCAACAGACAACAGTTGTTTCCCAAAGGCGCAAACCATAAAATATTTACTAGTAAAATAACATTCTCTTCATATATTCAAAACCACAAATATATTATTAAAGATGAAGGCCTGCCATTTACAAATCCATTTCAAAACCCAGAGATTTTCACTAAAATACAAATATACAAAATAAAATGGACTACAACTTCATACCATGACAAACATGACATTTTTGCCAAATGGCATTTACTATCATATTAGCTGGAAAGAAGACGAACAACAATTTTTTTAGTTAAATCTATCTTGGAAAGAAACATTCTTTTCCCATAAACACGGTAAACGTATAAAAATAGAATTGAATTATAGGATACAAAATCTATAAAATGCCCTAAAATAGGACATCCTAGAGAAATAATATTTTTCTATATTGTAATCAATTACTTTCCCCCATTTTCTTATCTATAAAAATGTACGTTGCTAAGTATCTGTAAACTATTATTTCGAGTTGGACAATGGATTATTCTGCAGTTGCTCCTAATAAACTACAAACCAAAGGGAGATGAATTTCAACACTGGAGAAGACCTGTCTACCTTTTTTATTTAGAGAAAATTCCCACTGAGGCCAATTACCACCTTTTCATAATAACAGACATCTCTCATAGCACTCAGTTAGCGAGGCGTGATAAAAATTTAAGAAAGTAAAAGAATTTATACCCTAAATCAGACATCTGATTTGCAAAGTAGGCAGCGAAGGTATAATATATGTGCAGAAATAATATGTAGTCATTTTCATATAACTTCAAATGTGATCAGCAACTTTAAAAGAACTATATATTATACCTCCTACTTCTATTTTTTCTCAGTCTGGCTGTTAAAAGATGGCAAATTTAAGACAACTTAGCAGAAAAGGATTTTCTGCAACAAGCACAAGATATGCCTAAAAAAGAACTTGAGGAATGGAATACCACGTATTCATGAGGAGTCTTCTATATGATGAGCCCTGTAACATCCAATTGGAATTATCACTCAAAGGTCATGTTGTACATTTGCTTTTCTTATCAAACTGTTGAAATAACAATATTGAGTATATAGTGCTAGCCTTCCAAGGGGCTCTGCTAAAGGTATTTAAATATTGTGCAGTCTACTTATCTGCTGTAGAATATTTACAATTTTTTTATGTTGATATTATGCTACAAAGCTGTGCAAAAATGTAATGTGAGCCTTAGAAGGATCAGTCATTGTCACTAAAAGAATGAAATATTGTGGAGCACAGTTTTCTGAAGTTCGGCTTTAAAAATGGCCTTACATTTCAGAAGGCCTAACCTATTCTACATTTTAATTTTTTTCCCCTGTCAAATATGACAATCTTTTTGACTATTTGATTTATAAAATGCACATTAGATGTTATGTTGATATAAAATAATCTATTTTTTTAAAAAGTAAGCAATTTAAATTTGATTGTTTGATTTTTTTTTCATAAGTCTATTATTCTGTTACTACATACATTATGGCAATAAATGATACACCAAACACGTGTAGCTCATAATTTTCATGAAGTTTTGTTTCCAGTGGGATTCATGTTAGAGAATTTGGACTGACTGCTGGAGAAACACTCATTAGGTCACACTGCATAAGCTCTTTGCTCTTGACAAGCAAAGGCTGTGCATAGCGTGTGCACAAGCACACGGTCTATTCTTACTTAAGTCTAGAAAGGATTTGAATTATTCAGATGAAAAAATATAGCGATAGTCTGACTCAACAATCTTGTCACAAACACTGCCAAGTAGTCCTGCCTCACAAAGATTTCTAGTTTTGGCAGTTTCTTTGCCTCAACATGACTATTCTCATTGCAGTTGATCTAAATATCAATTACGATCATTATTTGAAAAAAACACACGTTTTTATTTCTTCTAAACTATGTAACTTGTATTATTTCCTGAACAATTTGACCCCACTTCAAAGTAAGAAATGGTCAATGCATTATTCTGAACTTTTCATCTCAGATAACATACAGACTGACTAGAAAAGAAAACAGAAAGAGAAATTATCACAGGTAAGGAACATTTTAATACTGTGAGTAAGCAATATGAGAAAATTAAAGTGGTAAAAGAGACAATTAGTGAATGAAAAGTCTATAGAATCAGAAAGGGATTGAGAAAATAAATAGAGAACGAGTGGATACCGCCTTCAAAATTAAGAGCTGGCTATCAAAATAAACATGCATTTAGGGGGCCTAAAAAAAGCAGAAGGAAATGCCCTCTCACACAACATTCAGTTAAGCTGTGCTCTTCCCTACTGTATTATCTCACAGATGCTAAAAGTTGACATATGTTCAAAAGTAACATGATAAATTCAAGGAATAAAAATCTATCAAGGATCATTAAACGTAATTGTTTTTTCCCCCAAGAAGTCGAAAAGTCAAAACATGCTGGAAGGAAAGAGTATTGTGGAAAAGGACTGCCACATACTACCTTTCATTTAATGCACTTTCTCAGGCTTAGGCTTCCTTAGGCATAATATTCCTATGTTATGCATTCCGAATACTACATGTACACAGGCTCTATGTTTACTCTGTATCTCTATTTCATTATCAAAATATTGTTTTATATAATAATGAATTAGCCTTCTTTCATGTAGTCTGACACACTTGTCAAAAATAACCTGAGAAATTGATGCAAGTAATGCGATATAATGCAATGTAGTATAAGTATTCAAACTACAATCTGAAGTCTTAGTGATTTACAGATTTGGCAGACAGTATGAAATAAAGGCAATTCATTAGCATATGAAATTATATTTTGATAGTAAAATAAAGTATAACAAATATTCAATAATTGTAGCAGTGAAAAAAAGAGATTACTCAGCAAAACTGTCACTCATTTCAGGTATTTTAGAATCTTGTAAATCTCCTAATTTGGTAAGAGATTTTGTAAATCTCCATAGAAACAATCGAAAATTGTTTCTAATATAACATCTCAGGAACATTTGACACTTGTTCTTGTTTTAAAATTGGACTTAGCTCTGGGGATTTATGCCAGCTTACACTAGTCAATGATCTGATTCATAATGTGTTTCAATCACAGAAATAACATGCAAATTATGTCACTCCACTTTCTCCCCCTTTGAATAGACTTAATATTAATGAATAACAGCAAATCAGTATTCAACAGGGTTAAAAACTGATAATAGCGGGATTATTATTTATCCTCACTAATTCCAAAATCTGAGAGGTTCCACATGATTAAGTGATACCAAAATCTTCTAGAGCATTTTCCATATAATGCTGTATAATTTCCAGATAATTTCCAAATAATTTCAGGATTTAAAATAGTTTTGTCATATTTGTTCAGGAAAATGTACTTCGGCATAGGTAATTCAATCATTCATTGGCTGTACTATTTAACAAGTTAATATTTTCCCTGAGCTTATTTTTTTTCGGGATCAATTTTAATGAAAAACATCTGGGTTTTCAGTCACAAGTTGTGTCACAAATTGATGGAAACGTGATCTGTGCAGCAATATCTAAAGATTGCTTGGAAAAGAAATAAAACTCTGATCTTTTGCTTGGAAGTGTTTTTCTATGTTGCCATGGTACCAGTGATAGATATTTTAACGTACTGGCTGTGCAGTATGTTTGAAAAAACAGTTAAGCAACACACAAGTCATTTGTACTCTGTACAGGTTCTGTAAATGATCTGTGACTATCCTTCGTATCCCTTTTAATTCCCTCAGTTACGTTGAGTCGCTTTTAAAAGAAGTTAAATCCTAACACATACAGCCAAAGATTATATTCACCTTACTTCAGAGTCCTGAGACTCTTGCTCTCTCACAGAAAGTGCCTGATAACATAATCCCTGAAGGAACTCCTGTTGATGCTAACTATGCCTGTAGCGACACATGCTGTGACATAAGTTTCTTACCCTTTCTCCTAACATCTTTCCAAATGCCTTGTAGACAAGCTATTCTTCCCAGCTTTCAGGAGACTTGCTAGAACTCATCTGCTTAGCATGTATTTTTCCTTCCTACAATAAGGACCTACTATTGCAAATTCTGGCATGCTCCCATTTGGAGTATGCTAATCTCACAAAATGTTTTTCATCTCAGGGCTATCACTGAAACTATTTATACCACTACACCTTTAAATTTGAGGCCTTATTTCAAATAATTAAATACTCAAGGGTAAGCATTTATTTAAACTATTAATTTTAAATGTAAAAACTTAGTTGAATTATTTACTCATCATATTGAACAATTCCATGGCTTTCTAGGTTTGTACTGACATGTTTGGGGGGTATGGAGAATCAGACAATTAGACAGGCACTTTTTGATAAAATCTCTAATTCACCTTTACTGCCTTTTAACGGAAAATCATTGTCTAGCTGTCCCAGAAATGAACGTGTTGCATGTTGGATAAGGCAGCTCCCCCAAAGGCAAAGATCAGCTGCTGAATAGAAATATAGTTTGATTCAACCTAAAGATCATTAGGAAACAGAAATTCTTGAGAAAAGCTGCCATAAGAGCTTTCTATGTAAATAAGCTAATGTAAAAAGTCTACAATAAATTTCTTACTACTATGAAGTTACTGACTATTAGACATAGGAACAGTGAAGAAAGCTCCCAAAGGAATCAATTAAAAGCTAAGTGCATTTTATCCTCAGAAGAATCTCTCTTTAAATGGCCAATTCTCCTTGAAGAAAGCCAAAGTTAAACTACTCAAATTTTCCACGGGTTGTCATAACATTCCTTATTAACTGGTATTTAGCATTTGATACAACTTATGATAACAGCAGTAAAAATGAAGATATGTGTTAAAATTCACAGTTTCAACTATTTTTAATTAAACAGAAAACTGAGATTATACAGCACCACTTGGTTGTTGCAGTTACTTATAAATCAAAACAAAGGCCTTCATGAGCCTGACACACAGTTTAAAATTGTTTCCAGTAAAATTGGAGATGAGAGTCCTATACCAAAATTTCCAGAAAAAAATTAGCTTATTTATAGACATGAAGAAGGACATCTAATACTGACTGCAAGATTGAAGTCGCTGAGTATTGACACCTACTTCATCAGAAATGTTCCCAAAGTAGTTTGTCATACAATTCTACAACATCTTTCCTATTTTTAGAATACAAGAGAAACGTAAGTAATTTTTCCTTACAGTCAGTACCTGACAGATGCAAAAAATTCCTTGCACTAATCAAAGCAACTCAATATCCCACCAAAAAAACGGCAACTACTCACCCCCACAGACCTGTATCTCCTACCACAGGCATCAAAAACATAAATTCTCACCTCAGGAATATGAGTGAATGCATTAACAGGAGACGAAAATGTAATTTTTCACTGGCCTCAAACAAGACAAACTTAAGGCCACTTCCCCCCACTTCAATCTTCCATACTCTCTAGTCTCAGGCTGATGACTACCTTAGAGTTTCACTGAGCCTAGTGAAGCACTAGCTACAGCAGAGGCAGACTGAGGCTGGGACCACACATTCCGGCAGGAAGGACACAAATACACAAAATGTGGCCAGATAGGATTAATTTCAGGAACATAAACGCTTACATCACATGAAGGCCACACTTAAGCATCTTTGAAAGGTCACATTCATCAAAAGGGGTCCCTCAGGACTGGCCAACATCATACCCATCTTCCATTTAAGCTCTGTCATCAAGTAGGTAATCCTCCTGAAGCCCATGTAACCATGTTGAGGTGTATGAAGAACAAGGAGACTGAGAAAAAACAGTAAGGATTTACCAGACATTGACCAATCTCACCGTTTTTAGTGATGCAGCGACTGGCCTCATGGACCAGACAGATATAGTGGGTATATCTTAATGTGACTTCAGCCAGGCTTTCAGGAAAGCTTCCCATTACAGTCAAATTGGTAAGACGTACTTCTGACAGACTATTAGGTGGGTAATAAACTGGCAGAACTGTTTGGCTCAGCAGCACAGACTGCAGGTTAACGCAGGGATGACTTCCCTCCACTTAGCACTTGTGAAACTGTATGTGGAGTGCTATTTTTGGGCCCTGCAGGACAAGACACTGACTTACTGGAGCAAGTCCAGTAAGTAGCAGAAGTAGTAAGAAGACTACAGAACTAAAGAGAAGGTCAACAAGGGATCTAACACTATCTTCAGTCACCATTCAGCAAATTCCAAATAGACATGAAGAAGAAGAATTCAACAGTGAGGCAAGTCAAACAACGGAATGGGTTTTTCCACCAAGGCTGTTGAATCTCCAGCTTTGGAGATCTTCAGAACTCAATCAGACAAGACCCTGAAGAACATGAGCTTCAACTAGATGACTTCCAACTTAGAATTAACCCATGATAATTCTACGACTTGGTCCATTTTAGAAGCAGTATCAAACTTCATTTGCCTAGGACAGCTGCAAGAAGAATTAATTTGCTTCTTGTACAGAGTGAAATATTAGAACTATGCCATCTGATTAGTTATGGAGTCAATGATCCCCTACAATGCTTAGCCAGTCTGAAATTCGTGCATAGGAAATATGGGCAGAAGCAATAGTCTTTATTTCCCATTATCTTGTTGAAAAAACTCTAGCTCTTGTGTATTTTTTGTCCTTGTGCTCTGATTCTTCCTCTTGTTAATTTATTAACAAGTCACATAACAGATGATGTTTTCAGGGAATTATGACAACATAATTGTATATCTAAGACTTTGTACCCTTATAGTAATGGTAAAAAATGATTAATTTTATCAGAGTATCAGTTAAATTACCTATGTGTTCTTTCCCAAAAGAAGAATGTTGTAATTTCCGTTTACTCTGAATAGACTGATTTTCATTAAGAGTAACTTATATCCTATATGCTGAGAAAAAAAAAATCAAACAGCTAGAAATTCCAAAGGACAATTTCACTTAAGTTCCACAACTAAACATTTATTAAACTGCAGTATATCCTATTACTGTGAGTGTACATTTGTTTCTTTGAACTTACAATAGGTATCATATCTGATCTCTTGATGATATCTGAGTAATAATACTTTACAAAAGCCTTATGCACTGGTTGGGAAAAAAAGTTATCCTGCAGGAAGAACAGGAAGTTTTATATTCATTGAAATAACAATAAAGAAGCAGATGTTTGAGACACACAAAGTTCACTAAAAGTGCCTGAAAAGTTCACTGCACTGTTATTTAAAAACTTGATATAAAAAGAACTGCTGTGTTTTTACAAATGGCACCTCTATAATGCAAATAATTAACAGTAGAACATTTCCACTGTATCTCTTTTTGATAATTTTAAGTATTGTGTAAAGTGAAAATACTACACTCCAGAATTATTCAAAATTATGTGAGATCTATGCTGAACAACATAAAAAGACCATTACAACAAGGAAGAGATAGCATGCGCTATGGTCAATCTGACTGAGCAGCCAAGTATTTAAAGAATAGCAGCTGAGTTCTGCCTGCCTTTTTTCTCTGTGGAGTTCTTTCAAAGTGCTGAAATGAACCTTACCAATTCACCTCTCCCTCAAATCTGGTTGATACGGTGATGAGGTTCTAATGCTTAGGCAGATGGTCTTTCATAGCTCAGTTACACACACTTGTTTTCTCAGGAAAACCAGCTAATTAATGTTCTTCGTTATGCACTAAAAACAAATGAACCAAATAGAAAGTAGCATGTTAATGTATATGTAAATCTGCACTCTACTTAAAATAGTAGCAGAAAATGGTAGGGAAAATGCTTATTAAATTCTTATTATTTTATTTTACACTAGTTCACTATGAATTTGCTATGCAAGAAGTATCAGATCAGACAATTTCAGAGTTCAGTAAGTCTCCACGACAGAATGACATTCACCCAAAGATCTTGCAAGAAATCAAACAGGAAACATCGGGACTGTTGAAACGGTCACTGTGACAACATAATGGTCATCCACAGAAAAGGTTTTAGATGGGAGCTAAAAGCTTTGTGTTTCATTGATTCGAGTCATCATCATTCTTAATACTGAGGGCATGAATAGGGACAAGGAGAAAGTAAAATTGGGGGAACTTTCCACCATAGGAGGTTATGGAATCATACAGTAGCATCTGGTTCAAAAAAGCATTAGCACATTTCAGGCACAAAAAGTCCTTGAATGGATATCGAAAGGACTACATTAGAAAGTACCTGTTATGCACCCCTAACACACGAATTCTGGATGTTGAGAACGTGCAAAAGGAAGGCACTAAAGCACCCCCAACTCTTGTGCTTCCCTTAAATAGCATCTGAATTTTTTCACTCTTGGACACAGAATTCTAGTCCAGAATGGCGCACTATCCTGATCTGGAAAGGTATTTCTTATGTTCCTGTTTAAATTCATAATCCAGTAAGCATAGCATTTATGTATTGCATATTTATCTTATTATTTTTCTCAGTCATTGCAAAAGTTCTTAAATTAATTCAAGCTTTTCTCAGGTTATCTAGCTTTTACAGATGCAGAAGTGTCTTAAAGTAATTAACAGATCTCAACACCATGTAATTTGCTTTTGCGATTTTAAGCTGAATTTCCTTTATAATTCCTCACAGTACTTCTGTTGGCAACAATGTTGCAATCACTGTTGAATATTAAACAGTAGACATCAGAAGCACCATGAGTTTTTCATAATAAATATTAAGAAATCCATGAGTTTCATATATTACAATATACATTCATTCCATTTCTACAAAGACAATCTTTTAACTTTCATGTTTGAAGGCTTTACAGAGGAAGAATTTACTTCTCAATTGAAGATACCAACATTCACCCAAAAATGAAAAAGCCACATTTAAAGGAAAATTTACATATAGTGTGAATACCCAAAAAATTTTCAGCTGGCCTCCACAAGAAAATCTATTATACATGTACTGTTCCATAATGCCCTAACCTGGCAATGCTCCAGAACACCACATTTAGATGCTGCCTTTTTAGAGTAGTAACTTACATTAAAAGGACTTAATTTTGCTCACAGTTATATATGTACCACTCAACATAAATGAATATTGCATGCGAACAGCCAACAGCAAAATCTGGTACAAAGTATTTCACAAGAATGAAAACATATTGACTAAGAAAGCCTCCACAGTTTATGAGAAAAGTAATGGAATAAAAACAGCTGTATTCATAACCACATAAAACATTCTGCATTAATGTCCTTAATTTCAGAAAGAATATTAGGAATAGTGTTGTAACAGGAAAGCTACAGGGCATCCGGGACTGAATGACCTACATAAAGTAATTAAAAACAGTACTAAGCAAGCCACTGGAAAGGAATGGACTCAAGGTGGTTATTAATTAAAAGGTATAATTTTCTCAACATGCAAATTGGCAGGCACAAGTTAAGCTAGGAAGAATTACCTTCTTGGTTTTCATACTGTTCTGACAACAGATGGTAGCAGCAGCCTACACTGCAAACTGCTTTGATTTCAGGCTTGGCAGTAAAAATTCGTAATGTATTTGGAGCAAGATCTCCGCATGTATGAAGACCAACCATTATAGAGTCCTAAGAGAAAAAGGAAAAAAACAAAACAACAATAAGGCACCTCCTTTTTTTTTTCAATGAAAAGGGCAAAAATAAGATGACAACAAACTCCAAATCCCCAAACATGTTGCAAAAGGTTATTTACTTGTAAGGTTTAAATATACAGCTCCACAAGGACTCCTGCTATTCCATTCCAGAATTTTTAAATGACATATTTCCTCTATGAAGAATCAGAACGGTCATCTCTTTGATTACAGTTACTCATCCCTGCACCTTTCTTGATTGGCTATGAGCAGCAAGCAGCTTAACTGAATGGAAGAAAATGTCCAAGTGGTGACAGGGTATTGATCATTTTCTCTTCCCTTCTCTGGCTTTCCTTTTAATATTACTACTACTGCTATTTCCTTCTTGTTTTACTTCAGATTTACTACCGTAACATATGTGGCTCAACTTACCCTATGGCATTTCTTCCCAATCATAAGTGTGAATTAAAGAGCAGGTCCCTCACCATCTGCTTTGCTATTTCCAAAATTGCACTACTATAGCAGTTTCACAGTAGGTCTGCTACTATTAAGCTAAACATAAGCATATTCTTCCATAAAAACATGGAAAAAAATCAGGTTCAGATACTCTATTCTGTATATCCTATTTCCTGCCTTCCTTTTTTTTTTTCCCCCTTCACTTTCATTTTTTTTCCTGTTTCCCATCCCAATTATCCCTTTTCTCACCATTCATAATATTTTTTTTTACTTTCCATTCAGACTTATTAATTGGAATCAAAACTGTAAAAGTGATGTTTGCTGTTTTGATTCATTAGCAAGGTTATTAACAAGAATTTAACCCTGTTACATTCAAATATGTTAACTTTCTTTAATCATTTTGAATTCACATGCACATCTATTTTTAATCCTCTGCATTACAACATTTTTTGCCATGCATCTATACTCTATAGTGCACAGATGTGTTGGAAGAACAACCCTTTTCTTTCTCTGTTTTCTGCTTTTTCCCTATCTCCCAACT
Organism: Nothoprocta perdicaria; assembly: GCF_003342845.1. NCBI lineage: Eukaryota > Metazoa > Chordata > Aves > Tinamiformes > Tinamidae > Nothoprocta > Nothoprocta perdicaria. Next base: position 1,152,531 of record NW_020455877.1, on the reverse strand, counting down.
TCTTGCCTTCCACTTCATTTGCACTGTTCCTCTGCACTAGCCCTTTGCTTGATTCAGGATGCCAAAATTTTAGGTGGCAAAAGTTCAGGTTTCATTTTGGCTTAGTTTTTCACCTTTGTACAAGACTTTCTCCCTCATGAAAACATAAAATAGTGAATGGAAGAACAGTGAAGTTTGGAAGCTAATGCAAGAAGTCCACTCGTAGAAAGCACTTAAATCCTTGGAATAGAAAACCTAGAAAGATTCTCTGAGCAGAGAGCCAGGGAAAGATGGCTACCATATGCAAGTCACACGACAAACACTACAACACTCACAATTTCTGAAGTGTCAAGGCAATCTCAGTCACATTTTCTAGTCAGCTACATTTTTGGCCCATCACTGACTTCAGCAGATACCTAGATACTACCAAGAACACTTTCCTATCCTTCAACTCAAGTCTAGCAAAATTTCGTATCTCAACACTAGACATGGGATATACACAATTTCTATCTCTCTATATTTCTATCCCTGTATTTTGTTAGCAATTCAAACAAATTTCAAAAACTATCCTATAAATTAGTAAACAGTAATTTTTCTTATTCCAATGTCTTAGGAAAAATAATTAAAAAAACCTAGTATCATTAAAATAAAAATTCAAAATTCTTTTAAAACATAAATATTTGCACATTTTAAAGTATTTTTAGCTACACATGTTCATCGCACATAGTATGTACACCGATCAGTTATTACTGTGTTCTTACAACAACAAAGTTTTCACTTACAGTAACTTTTTCCTTTAAAGAAAGGCAGTAATATAGGATCTCTTCTGCCTTTTGCACTGATAGAAACTATATACCAAGAGGATACAAAATCCAACTGTGCAAATTTAAGAGCATGTATTTGACATTAGTTTTGCGTGAGTGTAAAGCACAGGAGTAACTCCAGGACCAGGAAGAGTACGTCCGTGCAGGACTGGGGGCACAGGGAGCCTCCAGCTCCTTGCCTGCACTGTGGCCAGGTGGGAACACCCTATTGCTGTCCACCAGCTACATAACCAAGATTCAGACTGCACTCAAGTGAACAAATACTTCATACACTCAGGGTATATCTTTCCTAGACACACATGAGCTAGCTCCACACATTCTCAGATACTTAGTGGGATTTATTAGCTCATATATAGCGTTACTAACACAAACACATGATATTGGAATAGAGACAAATTACAGTCCTTGAATATATTTAATTCTGTTACTACTGAGCACAGACAAGTTTTCATCTTTCCATGAAAGATTACACACTATCTACTTCCACCAGTGTGGGACAGCTCAGGCATATGAGCTAACACAGCTAATACTGCTACTGGTAAGCTGAGTTGTGGCCTGTTTGTGTCCACATACACCTTGTGGGTTAGTAAAATATTAACTGTATTTAAAGTAACTCCAAAAAACATCATGTATAAAGACAGTGTGTATAAAAAAGTCTCTTAAAATATTCTTCACATTGAATACTTGCACTAATTTCTTTTATATCTTCCAAGTTGAAGATAACATTAAAAAATAAAAAACTTAGAAAATAAGAAATTTCAGAGAATAATATGTTTTTCCCACTGTTAAACATAACCATTTTCATAGTAGTTATACGTGTTACTTATAAATTAATCTGTAAAGTAGCTGAATACACTGTTATGTATGCTGGTAATTTTGATAGTTGATTATTTACTCCCCAGATTCTAAAGACTGCTTTACTTGCATATTCCAAATAATCCTAACACACACATTGAAGCAGCAAAACACTCTACACAAGTATTAGACATAGTTACACACAAGTTGAAAAACATCCCTGGGCCAGAATCTCTCATTCATTTACACCTCTGACGCTTCTCTACACGCAAACATTTGGTATATAGGAAATTAACAACATGAAGGTAGTACACAATCTACATCAAATATTAGTAAAATAACCTCCAGATCTGTAATGATGTCACTGAGTTCTGTTTCTGCTGTGATGTAGGAGGTCAATGGAAAATAAAGATTCGATTCACTTGACTTGCTTGCTTTAGCCTGGAGAGAAGCCATTTTTCTCCGTGTCTTTTCCTCTTCACAGAGCTCCTCACAGTCACGCCGAGATGAAGTAAAAATATCAACAGCATCAGCAGGCAGAACATTTAGAATATCAAGAATATTTCCTGAAAGTTTGTCCTCATCAGATTGTGTCTGAGCCGCCAAATTAATTTCAGTTTGTTTGCTGGTTTCAGGTTTAGCTATCTCTGTGAAAACACCAGAATCTTGGGTAGTCACTCGGAACTGACTTTGAAGATCACTGTTATTATTTAAGGGCTTTTCATCAGTATTTGATTCACATTTAATTTCAGTTTGCACTGGCCTATCATTCACCTCTTCCGACTTCTGGCTTTTGAGATTTGCTCTCGCCCGACTCTCATACGCTCTCCAGTGCTTCTTCAATTTCCTGTTCCTTTCATGAGCACCATGAGTGTTGCTGTTTGACGAATCAATTCCATAAACTTTTAAGTTATAGTGCATGGACAAAAAGGAACTCAGGTAGCCCTTTCCAGAACCTATATCAATTACCTAGAGGTAATCAAAAAGAAAGAACTCTATTATTGAGCAATAAGTAGGATACATTTCAATCAAATGTAAACAATTTCCTTAAAAAAGTAAGCACAGATTTCATATCTACCCATAATTATCATGGAATTCATAATTATCACTTATCCCACTTCATTCACTTGCTTTGCTGAACTTTGTGCTGATTTTAAAACACAAAAATAAATCAGAACTGATTCATTCCAGACAACAGACACTACACTGCTTATGCAACATACACATCCTGGCTCTTCTGGAGAAGTCTTTCACTTTAATTTTCGACACAGAATTTCCTTCTGCTAAGGAAAATAACCACAAGCTACCACCAATACCACCCAGAATTTCCAAATTAGCCAGATTACATAGTTAGGAAAGAAAGAATTTCTATTATTTGAATTTATACATCTAACTGCCACATTTATTACGCTAAGTTAGAAGTCTCCTACCTCTGGATATACAGAAATAAAATTCTCCAGTTTCTTACTTAACCACTACAGACACATGCCTAAAGGTCAACAGTGTGAACATTGCGTCTTAAGTCAGAACATTTATATCAGTTTCCCTTCTTATGAAAATGACCCGTTCAGGGATCTATATAACCTAAGGATATTTTTGTAATAAAATAAAGGGGCTCAGATGCCATGTGATTTTCACAACCTGTTCCAGAAGGAGTGAGTAGAAAGGATATTCCAGAAGTTTAGTTTAGTTTGTTGAAGTATATCCTACTTCAACAAACCCTGCACAGAGTAGTACTGCAAACAACCTCATAACTTAAGCACATAAACACAACTTTTACTATGTGTGTTTTAAATTATATTAATATATTATTTATTTGTGTTAATATACATTATACATGTGTGTATGTATATATTTGTAATCTATGTATTTCACAAAAACAGGCAATAGATTATCAGTTCTCTAAGGAAACGAACTGATAATGGTCTCTTCTGTTCAGGTGTCTCTCAGAAATTATACTCACTAGATACAATGGTTTATCCGTTACTATATGTTCTTGCAAATGACAAATACAAGTTTATTTTTAATGTCTTATTCTTGGTCTGTAAGACATTCATAAAAAAAGGTATAACAAAATACACTCAATGTAGCCTTACTCTCACTGAAGTGACAATCTTTATTCTAAGAGCTTTTTAGGTTTGTATAGCCATGAAATTTGGACAAAAATCAAAAATTCAAAATCTGAAAGACCACACAAAACAGCAAACTACTATTAGATATAGGTTATTTAACCATGCTACATGTGGTTCTTCATGTGATGCTGCAGCACACTTGCCGTCTACACACTACAATTCTCAATTTTCTTGAATGAAATCAGTGCAGGAGTGAATTTACTGATATAAAATTAAGAAAGACTCTAAACATACTATTTTTGAATGTAACTTTCATCACCAATATTCTTCCAGAATATTTAAAAGGAGGGAGAAGTGCTCAAGGAATAAATCAACTCACCGCTTTACAAAAGAGATATTATTATTATGCAGAATATGCACATCTCCATTTCTACAAGGTTCAGAATTATTTCTGTGAAAGGAACCATGCAGAGATATAGATTCAGATAACTCATACGTGCTATGGCTGTACTCTAGTGGCTGTAAAGACAAACTACTGTTTTGGTAGGATTTATTTGTTTCCAAGCAAAACGACAAGAGTAACAGACTGTTACATTAATACTGGGACAATGGCTCTAAAATGAAGGGAAGATGTGGCTACAAATAAGTAGCCAACTATTTTGTGCTGAATAGATAGACATGATTAAACTAATCCCTGCTTTACCCTTCCTTCACTGCAGAAGGAAGGGTGATCAGCAATCTGTAGTGTTATTAAGATGAGATTTCCATGATCCAATATACTTTAAAGGTCCTGTGTGCCATGGGTTGGGTACTGTGTTTAAACAGCTTCTAGCACAATCAAGAACTCGATTTCTGGAAGCATTCCGTTGTTTTCCAGCACCAAAACACAAATTTAATAGCTTCTGAATTCAGAGTTAAACTTGTATTGCCTACACTGCAACTCTTGATGTACATGTTGCAATTTCCAAGGAAACCTTATCAAATAATGCAAAGAAAACTAATATGTATTTAAGCAAAGAACTACCACTGGCTTCTTTTCAGAAATGAATCAAGAGTAATATAAAAAGTTCTTCTTGTATGATACAAACAGATAAAAAGGGGCAGTAAGCAATTTAAAAATCTTTAAAGTTAGCACGCTCTAATGCTTTAATTTAAATCATTAACCTGAAAGTGATTACAGTACTCATGATTTTTTTATGCTTTTATTCTCATTTTACTACGTATTACATTATAAAACACCACAAGAGCATAATATCCTTTACCACCCATTATACATCATGGGTACAGAGGTGAAACTGAGGGCATTCTTCAGTCTTTCAGTGATCTCTAGTATCTGAAAGAAACACCCTGAGGACATACGCTGTTGTAAAACATGTGTTGTGTTTTCATAGCTCAAGATTTTTTAATTAAATGCTACATATATTTGTTTTGCAAGAAGGACACAAAAAAAATCAATAAGGAAAAAATCTCTCCTAAAACTTAACAATTTCTGTATTTTCTTAAGTTGAAAGGTAACCAAAACAAAAGAAGTTGCTTTTAATAACTGAGAAGGAGATTTTTTTTTTTTAATGTAACTGGAAAGCTCTTTTCATATATTAGGGATTTGTAACTTTGAACAAATAAATTTTGTTGCAGTGTATGACTAAAATGCAAAAAAAAAGTTAATATAAAGCAGTCGACCTTTCATATTCAGTGATATACTGCAATGTTTTTCATTAAATACTACACTTTTTTTCCAAAAAAAAACAATAGAAAATAATCTTTTGTCTAATGATACCCCAAACCAACTGATAAAAGTGCATAATCACTGGCTGAAATTGCAGCATATTGACAGATACTTAATAATGATTGCTTTGAGATTTTATTAGCAACCAGCTATATCAGGCCTTACGTCAGGTCATTAAGGTGGCTCTATTTTTTTTACTCTCTGAATGTAGGTTTTTCTTTCCTTTCATTCCTGAATCTCACAGGACCTATTTGAAATTTAAATGAAAATGCTATATGAAACACCACTATTCCACCTTCTGAACACCGAGTATTGCATCATAGGCAAACTACAATTTTCTGTAGCTTTCTCACTACATGAAAGACCTCAACACTTGAACAGCTGACACTTGCCTGAAGTAAAAGTCAAAAACATTTAATGAAGAGGAGAACACACTTTCAGGAATTTGACAGTATTGTATGTTTATTCTTTACAGACAACATCCACCTACCTGAAAATTCCTGAAAGAGCTACTGAAAGAGCTACCTACACATTCTCTGTAAATGATCATGGATGGTCACCAACTGATTGCATCTCATCCAGTGATATTTGGCAACTACAGCTGTCTTTTACTTATCAATCCCCGCTGTAATTATGGAGCAGGCTGCCTTTGCCCTCTATAGCTGTTTCTCACAAAACAGAGATTCTGAGTTTCAATCTTGATTTTCAAAGATGCCACAGATCTGGCCTCAATCTGACAGAATATTTACTCTCAGAACACATCATTTATACTGTTTAAGTTAAATTCTCAGTCTCGGCTGAATAATTTCTAAATCACAGTCCAGCTTCATCAACTGACTCCAGTTTAGGAATTCTCATTCCAGTCCACTGTGGCAGCAGCAGCAACTCAGGACTCTGCAGTTCTATCTGCAGCAGCAAACAACAGTGCACAAACATATACCCTAGTATAAACACACTTTACATGCCTCTCCACGGTACTCATTTCTAGGAGTTTCTCCCTGGCGCTGTTATAAAACATTCCAACTAGTCCCCCATGGAAAAGGGTCAGGCATCATCTGGGACACAGAGATCCCTCTCAGCGAAGGAAACATTCTTTTCTGAAGGAGAGAGTTTAGCTAAATGCATGAGAGGAGGAATATGCCATTTCCTTCAATGTTCTCACCCAAATTACTTCTGTTGACAGATTTAGCCTTCCAGTGCGTCTCCACACCTACATTCATTTCATATACTTTTAAAAAACATTAAGAAAAAACAGTATTTTTAAAGCTGTACTGAGAAAAGGAAGGCTAAGAGAAAATAGGCAGCAGAAAATCTGGGCAAGTATTCTCAGCCTTGCTTTTAAAAAACTATAGCCTTTGTTTGAGCATTATTGAATAACTGGTTTGGATCCTGCCAACTAAACCTGACTACCTGAAATATACAGTTACATATTTCTTCTTTCAAACTGATCTACCCTGAAACTATAAAGACAGTATCTAAAGCCCTAATTAAATATCTCAGTATATCTTACAGAAAGGCTGCCAGCATTAAACAAGAAGGAAAATTCCAAATACCTTGCACCAGAATAAGAAAGCATACTTTTAAAATTGTCCAGATTTTCTTGGGCTTTTTTGGTTTTTGGTTGTTTTAGCACAGTACTGTTGTGTACCTAAAGGAAGGGAAAGTGCAAAATTTTGCTCTCTTAGTTACACCTGCCCATGATATGGAACTTTTAAAAGAGAAACTACCTGTGCATAACGAAAAGCAGTACTATTTTTAACCACTCAACATACAAAGGATGATTACATTCATTAAAATTTTTCATGAGTCATAAAATCAAAATGACAGACAGAGAGGCAGTTTCTTGAGAATGATACCTTGGCAAGCAAGCTAGTTCTTCAGCTACAGGTTTTTATTTATCAATAATTATTTCCATGAAAAATAAAAATAGCAGTGACAGAGTATCAAACTACAGCATATGAACATGTCAAAAAGAATAATTTTAAGGTCCATACTAACATACAGGAAGAAATGCTTTCTTACCTGCTTTATGCCATAATAACTTGCTATGCTGTCTACCAGCTCTGACATCACCTGCACTTCATGTGATTTCTTATTATTCATGAATTCATCAGTTTTAATGCCTACATCAAATTAAGAAAATGAATACAATTAAGACAATTCAGAATAACTGAACCTTATAATAAACTGCAATAAACACATGCCTAAAATAAATTAAGCATTTTGCTATTTTAGGGGGTAGTAATTTTGAATTAAAATCTCACTAGATAATCATAAAACTAAATTTCTGAATTAAAGATTAGTATAATTTAAACATTCTTTTAGAAAACACTAACTGTTTTGTTGAAGAATGCACTAATGAGGTGGAGTTAACCTCTACTGCCAATTCACTGTGCTAAATGGCAGGCACCCGCTATGCTCATCTCCACATCCCCCAACCAAAGGAGCAATTCAGAGATTGTGAGAAAACCAGGCCATCATTATTAGTCCAGTGTAATTGATTATAGTTAGGTCAATGGGAATTTTTGTGAGGTAAATCTGAATGAGAGTTGCAGAAACTGGACTGCTATTAGTAAGATGAATTTTAGAAAACAAGACTTTTCTACACAACTAGGACTATTAATATAGCTCTCCATTTGGTGGGTTTTCTTTTGCACAGAATGTGTTTATCTGTCCAGAATCATATCATTAGGCAATAACTATGTTCATTCTTTAATCAGATCATGCTGGGAAGACAGCCAAGAGTGTTTTCATTTAGAAGACAGTGGGGAATTGAACTGAGCTCATGCAAAATCTAGTGTTTTTCCTCATTTTTAAAAACCCCAGAGAAACTCTGTTTCTTAAACATCTGTTTTTTTTATAATAAGCTGTTGTGACAAGATTTAAAATGTAGAATAGATTCTATGAACTTACAGAAAAAAATAACAGACTAAAATACTTTTAAACAAAATCAGATAGAAAAACTGCCTGTCATTTAATTGTTAGCATTGTAATGCTCATTAACTTTAAACTGGTTAGGGTCTTCATAAAGAAACTAACACTCAAAGCGTGGCCATTATTATCTTTATCATGAACACACTGCAAGGTTACAGCACGCTCTTAATACAACATTCAAGTCAGCTTCCCCTCTTATATTCAGATATGAACCTAGTAATAAAAGCTGGGTTCTTCCTTGTCAGACAAATTCTTCTGGATCCTATGACATCTCTCGTATGAGGAGAGACTGAGTGAGTTGGGCCTGTTTTCTCTGGAGAAGAGAAGGCTGAGAGGGGATCTGATTAACATGTATAAGTTCATGAAGGGGGAATGTAGGGAGGAAGGGGCCAAGCTCTTCTCAGTGGTGGCCAGTGACAGGACAAGGGGTAATGGGTGCAAGCTGCAACACAGGAAGTTCCATCTCCAGGTGAGGAGGAACTTCTTTCCTGTGAGGGTGAGAGAGCCCTGGCACAGGCTGCCCAGGGAGGCTGTGGAGTCTCCTTCTCTGGAGATCTTCCAAACCCGCCTGGATGCCGCCCTGTGCCCCGTGCTCTGGGTGTCCCTGCTGGAGCAGGGGGTTGGACTAGATGATCTCTAGAGGTTCCTTCCAACCTCAGCCATTCTGTGACTCTGTGATTCTGTGATGACCTCAATGCAAGGAACTTGATTGTTCAAGAAAATCTGCTGTGAACTTTGGTAGGAAGCAACGGAGAAACTCCTTTAGATTCAAAACTTCCATTCTGGACATCTATGTCAACACTACATTTAAAAAGGTTTGTTCTCATTTTTTTTAAGCAATTATTCATAGGTAAGGGTAGGAGTTTTTGTGTTTTTAGGGCTTAATAAGGTAGAGAGCTTAGCGAAAGTAGATGATATAGTATAGCACAGGGCATAGAGCTTAGGGCATGGCACTCGGAAGATCTCGTGATGTCACGGGAGGTTAGGAGCATAATTAATTTATGCAGTTTACTGATAACCCCATGCCATACAAGGTGAAAAGTAGAAATTAGTCTCCCGATTGGGCAGTAGGTGAGTCTCCACATTCAGCTGGAGTATATAGGCAGACTGAACTGCGCAATAAACGCCATTTTGCTGCATCCCCCATACTGGTGTCTGTGCTCTGGGGCCCTGGGGTGAGGACAACCCCAGGTCAGTCCAGCTAGCAAACGAGGCTTGCCGACCCCTGTCGGCAACAGGTAAGATAATCATATGTCTAACGTGCTAAATAAGTTTGAAAACCATTCAAGTATGCAATCTGTGGGAATATGCTTCCAAGCATGATTGTACTAGAATAAGGAAATTCTCTACAAACATCTCAGTGTAAATGGAATTATCCCAAAGAATATTTTTCATGATATGAGCATAAGCATCTTGAAGTTGCTCATTTTCTCAGACTCACTCTTCTCTTGCCTTGCAAGTAGTAGCAACTGAGCAAATGAATATATTTTCTGAAAACAGAATTAAGTACAAATATCTAAAATACTTTGGAGTTAAAAGATCACAAGTCTTATTTCGCAACTTGTATGACAACCCTCAAATTTGGAATTTTGCTTCTCTCAAGTCAGTCAGCAAGCCCTCCACTGGGTTAATTTAACTGTTACATACAGTGAATTCAATACAAAAGTTTCAGATTCTACCACTGTATATATAAAACACTTGGAACACTCTCCATTTTTATTATGAAGTACAATTTAAAACTACAACTTCACAATCTCAGGGTCCAGTTATCATTCTGTTATCACCAAGAATCATTCCTGCAAGATGCCAAACAAGATATTCAGCATCTGTCTTATTGCAGATGTTCCATTTTGCATGACAAAAGACAGAAAATCTTCCTACTTTTCTCTAAGAAAGCTCATTTAAATATGAAATCGAGTATGGGTATAATAAGGTAGAACTACAGAACTGCAGAACACAGGGTAAAAGGGCATTCAAAAAAATGAAAATAGCTAAAAGGTAAGTAAAAGAAAAACTGCACCGTTGGACATAGGGAAACATAAGGAAAAAAGGCTTTAGATGAAAGAAAAGCAGAAGGAAAGAAGCCAGAAAGGAAAGTTACAGTAAGACCAATCAGTCACAGTCTGTTAGAGTGTTTTACCTGTGGCATTTTGGTAATTATGAAGAAATGGAAAAATGGTAAAGCAAATATGGAAAATGGCTAACCTGGAAAAAGATCACTGCAGAAAAGGGCAGAGATGGCCAAAATCTGCAATGGTGCTACCACTTATGATAGAAAAGGTCAGAAGAGTTTTAATATATTATAGAGACAGAACACATCACAGCGCAAAGAGCTGCTCAGCATCTGTCTCTGAAAAATTAATGAGAAGTTTGAAAGACAGCAACAAATCCATGACGGCTCAGGTCTTACTGAAGAGCACACCTGCTGTGAAAATGACAGCAGTTAAAGTAAGTAGAAATGCCTATTTATCATCTGATAAAGAAATACAGTCTGGGGTAAGACTTCCCTTGTAAAGCTGCCAGCTTGAGAGTGTTTTCATACAATTTCTGTAACTATAGAGAAAGAAACAACTCTAGTCTTAAGACATATACTTGGAATTGGTCCCCAAAAATACAGACTGAAATCTCAAAAAGAAAATGATTTCATTCAAAGCCTTATAGGGACACATTCAGTTAAATACCTAAGCACATACAAAAGGTGCAACAAAAAATCCCTCCTAGGGGCAGGGCCCCAGGATGGTAGGCTGAGGCTTTTCAAAAAAGCAGCACTTGCAGTCATGATTCTTGCTGCTGAAGGAGACAAAAAAAAAAAAAACAAAAAAAAACAATAAAAGGAATAAAACTTTGTATATGAATTGTAAGTCAAATAATGTGCTTGCTTGCCCAAAGAAAACAGCACTGCAAAGGACACATACAAAATTAACTATAAAGGTAAATGTACCGTTTCTTTCTTGATGGTCTCCTCTCAGGGCTTCAAGTAACTCTTCCAACGGTGTACACATGCCAAGGTTTGACAAAGAGTAATACCTGGCAGCCAGGGCAAAGGACTGCACATCCATAACCTTCTGAGACTCCTCACAGAAGACACTGGAAAGCCTGCTCTCATCTGTATGGAAAGAGAAAGGAAAAGATCTGGTTCTATTTACAAAAACACAATCAAGTCATAAGAAGTTCTAAGACACCGACCTGCCATTTTTGTATGTATAAATTGTTTTCTTCCTTCAGAATTTAGCTCAAACTTTGCCTTGGTTAAGTTAGTGTGAACTTGGAAAAATCTATTCTTTTTGCAGAGCCGTTTTAGTAAAACCTGTATGGGAATTCTGTTAAGATTATCACTTACCCTCTGCCTACAAGCTTCCTCATTATGCATTTCATAATTACCCCATCTGACAGTATATATTACTATAATGATTTTTAACGGAAATACAGCTGTTCAACATGCAAAATGTCTTGACTTACAATCATTACATTCATGTATTTTCCTACCTGCTTTTTAGCTGGGGAATCTACTGGGAGAATTAAATTAACTTTCATCTCCAGTCAGGTGCAATCCAAAGTTAAAGCCTGACGCATATTTTCACAGATTCACAGAATATTTAAGGTTGGAAGGGACCTCTACAGATCATCTAGTCCAACCTCCCTGCTCAAGCAGGCACACCTAGAGCATGTGGCACAGGGTGGCATCCGGGTGGGTTTTGAAGACCTCCAGAGTAGGAGACTCCACAACCCCCCCTGGCAGCCTGTTCCACTGCTCTGTCACCCTCACAGTAAAGAAGTTCCTCCTCACCTGGAGACGGAACTTCTTATGCTTCAGCTTGTGGCCATTACCCCTCGTCCTGTCACTGGCCACCAGTGAAAACAGCCTGTCCCCTTCCTCCCTGCATTCTCCCTTCCTGAACTTATACATATTAATCATATCCCCTCTGAGCCTTCTCTTCTCCAGAGAAAACAGGCCCAGCTCRCTCAGCCTCTCTTCATACGAGAGATGTTCCATTCCCTTAATCATCCTGGTTGCCCTTCTCTGGACCCTCTCGAGAAGCTCCACGTCCCTCCTATACTGGGGTGCCCAGAATTGAACACAGTACTCCAGGTGTGGCCTCACCAGAGCTGAGTAGAGGGGCAGAATCACCTCCCTTGACCTGCTGGCAACACTCCTCCTGATGCAGGCCAGGATCCCATTGGCCTTCTTGGCCACGAGGGCACACTGCTCACTCATGGTTAACTTGGTGTCAACCAGGACTCCCAGGTCCCTCTCCGTGGAGGTGCTTTCCAGCAGGTCGACCCCTAATCTGTACTGATGCCTGGGGTTATTCCTCCCCAGGTGCAGGACCCTGCACTTGTCTCTGTTGAACCTCATGAGGTTCCTCTCTGCCCAACTCTCCAGCCTGTCCAGGTCCCTCTGGATGGCAGCACAGCCCTCCGGAGTGTCGGCCACTCCACCCAGCTTGGTGTCATCTGCAAACTTGCTCAGGGTGCATTCCGTGCCCTTGTCCAGGTCATTGATAAACAAGGTGAACAGCACTGGGCCCAGTACTGACCCCTGGGGGACACCACTGGCCACAGGCCTCCAACTGGACTTGGCCCCATTTATCACCACCCTCTGAGCTCTGCCATCCAGCCAGCCCTCGATCCACCGCACCGTGCACTCATCTAGTGCACTGTCCCGGAGCTTCTGTATGAGGATGTTATGGGAGACAGTGTCAAAAGCCTTGCTGAAGTCAAGGTAGACAACATCCACGGCTCTCCCCTCGTCCAGCCAGCCTGTCACCCCATCATAGAAGGCTATGAGGTTTGTCAGACATGACTTCCCCTTGGTGAATCCATGCTGACTGCTCCTCAGCAGCTTCTTCTCCTCCATATGCCCGGAGATTCTCTCTAGGATGAACCGCTCCATCACCTTTCCAGGGACAGAGGTGAGGTTGACCGGCCTGTAATTGCCCGGCTCCTCCCTCTTGCCCTTTTTGAAGACTGGAGTGACGTTGGCTCTCTTCCAGTCCTCGGGCACCTCCCCTGCTCTCCAGGACATTTTGATTTTGAATGAAGTATTTTGGTTAGATATTACTTAGTACTTTATTAGTTAGTACTTTAGAAAACACTAACTTTTTAAAAATATAGACCTACTTTAAAGTAAAAAATGCAATAGTATGAATCACTTAATATTTCTGGGAATACAGTGATTTCAAATGGTATATTTTATACTTTTAATACATGGTATATTTTCTAATTCATAATAATTTAGCTGAAATTATTTGTTGATTTCTACATAGTTCTGTTAAGAGTCTTTACATGGTTAAAAACTTAAAATTTCAGTAAGTCTCTAAGTTTTTTAATTCCAAGTTGGAACACCCAAAAAAGGAGGCAATTATCTACATAGTGGAGAAGTGCCAGCCAACCTTGAATAAAGCAGCAATCTAGATTCTCGGTAGCACTGAATGGTATAAAAAGATGTGTGAAAATATCTTCGATATTACAGTTTCAGCATAATTTAAAAACACTAGTAGTAGTACTGGATTTTGGGTTAGCCTGTCAATTTGACATGACAGTTTACACACACTACACAAAAAGATCCTTTTGGACATATGAAAGACACAGTGACATACAGAACATACTGAAACTATCAAGTAACAGGGTGTCAGTATCCAGTACACCCCACACACATATACTAGTATAGCAGGTTTCTAGAGATAGATTTTTTTAAATGAATTAACCTTTGCATTAGGAAATTAGATTAGAATCACTTCAATTTATTTCCTTTATTTTCTGTAAGACTCTGTAGAAGAACCTTGCTTTCAGTGTAAAAATGCTTACACCAAAAAAAGGGAATGTTTATTCATACTGCTTGCTAGAAAAATAAACCCTTGACTTCTCTCAATGTCTGTATGTGTGGTGATGTTGATAGAAAAACATATTTACTGAGGAAAATCTATTTTTTATATATTGTTTTTAAAGGGACTTTCATTCACTTCACTCATTTAAGATTTTCCATATACATGCAGTGTTTCCTGCAATTTACACATACTCACAACATGAATGTAGCCTGAGCTCCCCCAAATGCATAGAAATCTATCGGTTGGATCCATGGGGAACTGATCACTAATCTATCAAGCAAGAGAACAAAGTTGAAGGGATTCAACTAGCTAGGCTACATGCCAGCAATTATTGAGGAAGTGATAAAGAAGAGGCATTAAATCTCAAGGTGCAGAGGGATATTTTGCCAGCTGTTCAGCACCGTTGCCAGGTGAAGAAGGAATCTAATCTTCCTGATGAGAAGTTGGCGTTCCCATTTCATCAATATGATGGTCTCTCTCATGCAGTACAGCACTTAGTATAACATACTTGTGAAAATTACAGCCCATTCCAAAACATATTTATGCTTTTTTTATCTCCGAATTTTATTACCTCTGTGTCCAGCAAAGCTATTTTTGGCATTTGAAAAAGATGGAGCACCTGACACTGAAACGTATAATGTTTTTAGTTAGTAACACACATTTTTAAATATTCCGGCCAATCTTGTATGATAAAATGAAAAACGAAACATAAACCTTGCCTTCCAAAATCCATTTATCTTTTTAATGGTATGTAATTACATGAAATAAAGGAGTTTGGAAATATATTGGAATGTCATCTTATTACAAGTCATTTCTTTAATAAAACTTAGGCAAATAAGAAACAGATCTGAATAAACTTTAGTTTCTGTACATTTCATTTTCATACATGTACATTACATAGCCATTAAACATCCATGCTTACACTAAAAAATATTTTGCTTTCTAAGTAGTATTTTTTTCAAAATATCTGGCTAGACGTGAGTAATTTTCAGTAACATTTATGTTCCGCATGTGCTGATCTGTGGAAAAAAAAGTGGAAAAAAAAATGCCTTCTGATATTGCAACAGTGTTGGCTACTTGGAGGTGGAAGAACAAATACTGTTGTTCTTGTTTTGCGTAATAGGATAACAACCTGCACAAGCTACTTAAAAGTATTCTGTTTAGGTAACTATCCTGCACAGAAGATACACCTAGACTGACTAGAAACTAACAACTCTGCTATTACCTTTCTGCAAAAACATCAGCTTCCTGGACACCTAAATGGTCATATCCTCACTATCTATCAAATGAGTAACTGCACGAAGGCCGTTGAGCTAGGCACTTCATTTCTACAACAGGAGCCATCATCAAACGGTAGCAGAAGCACTATCCCAAACACTTCTTGTTCCCCTAGGTAGGGAATAGATATTATGGACCCCTGTGGAGACTTTCATCCCATGAGGATTCTCAGCTGGGGAAAGAAACGTCATCCGAGAATGAGCCCTTCCCACTCTAGGGCAAAAAGGGTCAAAATCCACAGATGCTCTCACACCCATCCCCAAACCTCATGCCTCCTTCCAATTCCTCTTAAGTTCTCCCATTGTAGTTCCTTACAACCTCAATGAAGAAAAATCAGTATCAGTGAAAATTATTTCATAAAACAAGATTAGTCTTGAATCTCAAAGGAGACTAATTATATTTCACCAGGACGTGATCCTGAGAACTAATATACATCAATACCCTCCTGGATACAATACACTGAATATATTGAGTTTGCATTTTTTAGCATCCATCCTTTCTCATTGTTTCCTGCCAATCTCTCCACATTGCACATGAACAGCTTATCTTGGTACTCAATAATTTTATTAGGTTAAGGAGTGTTTATTGAAATCTGGAGTTTTTTGCTTCTTTATTAGAACTCACAAGAAGCTTATAAACCCGATGCTCATCTAACTTTTTCAACAGCTGGCTTAATAAAACAGATTAACTCTCCTTACAAATCTTGCATCACTAAAATTATGTAACATTATACATTATGTAACTTTCCTGAAATCGCTCTTCTGATTGAAGAGCATTAACAGAACTACCAAGGTCTCATATACAATAACTGACATATCACATATTGGTGAACTCCTACCAAATTTACATCATCCCAGCACGACAACTAAAAGGAAAAACTCACCTGCCCTATTAAAGTAAGGTATCTAAAGTATTACTTGAAATACCACAATGGCAGCTCTTTAAACAAGTATTGTCTTTGATTTTTAAAAATAGTGGTTTTCTCAACATGTTTCTGTTTTGGTTGTTCACAAGATAAAAATCTAACATATTTTAACTCATCATTTGCAAATACATGATGGTAAATGGCAGCTTTCTGATGCAGAAAAAAAATACATGAGAGTTTTACTTATTTACAAGTGGTTATTCTTTAGGGTCCAACTGAAAACATAGAGGCCTCCTTATACGTGGTGATTATTACCTGATTATGATCATTACTTGAGAATATTCTTTAAAAATAATTCATACAACATGCTGTCATTCCCTTACCTATACTACAAAACAGAACTCTGCTGCTTAATTCTAGGAAAAACTAGAGCTCAGCATATCTGTTTGCTGAAATAAAGTAATGTAGAATATTGCACAAAGTCTTGTGTTTACTTTTTTCAATTTACAGGGCTATGTGAATATGAACTGACAACTTCACATTTAAAAAACAATATGTCAAACTCACTCAAAATTTCCTTTAATAGGAACTTCTTTTCTAGAAGTGATTCTAGAGTGTCAGAGGATTTTTTTTCTCCACTGCATTCATTTTTTCGTGATAGTGTAGGGACTCAATATATTTGTAAAGGTATAAATGTACAATTTCTCAAATACTTAGGCAGCTAAGTTTTCACCATGTGAAATCATTTTGTCATTTTACACATATACTAAGAAAGGTGTTTGGGATGCATGACCACAATCTTGCCAATTTGGACGTAGAAAATAAACCTATTCTCATAGCCACTGCCAAAAAATGTGACTGACAGCACATTATGGAAGTACTCTAACACTCATCAGAAACGTAATACATTTATCTAATCTTTGAATAGCTGACAACTCTCAGTTACAAACACACAGTCAATATTTTAAAGAAAGTACTTCACTTTGTGTTTTCATGTGACTAATATCTAATATTCACTTGTACAAAAAACCTACAAAGACACCCTGTATTTTTTCCATTAGCTTGAAGACCTCACATCTTTCTACAGCGTATTCCTTTTAGTCATAAAATGTCCCTCCTCAACCATTCCTTTCTGTGTTATATTTCTTGATACACATTTTGGATGAAGATCAATAAATGATTTTCACACTGTAGAATCTTCCTGGTTCTACTGCACCCTTCCATGGGCTTTCCTGCATATAAAGTTAAGATCAAGGTAAATGTCCTTTACAGCTTTATTTTAATGACCTCACTAAGTAAGAACTTTTGTTCATATTTAATTTTATGTCCTTATTATCAGCCACGATCAGTTTTGACCCCACCCAGCACTACCTGTCAAAAACATTAAAACTAAAGGATTCTGTTCTTGCTGCCCCATACTTTTGCTTCATAACCAGATCATCATCTTCCCTTTCCACCTGGCTTTTAAAGTCAATTCACATTTAATTCACATTAATTTATTTCATGTACAAACAAATTGTTGCTTTTTTTTTTTTCCTGATACCTCAATCCTTCCTTGAAAAAGTGTGGTCTGACAATGCTTTGAAAATCTTTAGACCCAGATATATTATAAAGTGATGTAGCAATTTCCCGTTCTTCAATATTTCCAAACTCATGTCATTATCTCAGTGTGCCTTTTATGCCAAAAACCATAGAGCTCTGCATGCTATTTTCTGTCAACTCCTTCATTACATCCAACATGGCTCTCTGTCTCACATGCATACTTCATGTAGCAGTCACTGCCATGCAAGAGTGACACTCCATGAGCTTTGGCACAATAGCAGTGATTTTACCCTCATTTTTAAACTAATCTTCTTGCTGGGACTCAGCCCCCCAAACAGCATGTCTTTCAGATGCTTTATCTTCATTTTTGTATTCTGCCTAAAAGCATATTACTGCTGTGCTTCCCTTTTACATGGAGTGCAGTAAATTCAGTAATGCAGTTTCATGGTCAGCCTCCTCCTGAGTTACTTGAAAACTATCAAAAAATATGAAGTGCTTCTTAAATAGCTCTTGTCAGAAATGAAACAGCTTTCTGTCTTCTTTTGCCAGACACTCATTACAGCAGATATATAGCCAAAGAGCATTTAAGCCTTTTCCAGCTGCCCCTTATATTTACAGAGTTTCAGCATTTGGAGAACTTTCTAACTTTGACATCTGCTTGTACCAGCTTTCTGCTTTATTTCCATTCTTTGGGAATTAGAGCAAACGAGCCTTACAGTTACAAGTTCCATTTAATTTCTGCTTTCTAACAGAACAGGGGGCAACTTCATGAAATGAGATGGTTGCTGCAACACACACTCATGAGAGCCTCTTAGAAGAGTCAAAATATAATTCCTCCAAGCTCAGCCATGTTTCTGAATTTTATCTGTTCCAGATCTATCCCATTAACCTGGAGAAAAAAAAAGATGAGTGGAAAAGCAGAAGCAGCTTAAATTGAAGGCATGTATTTGTGACAATGTGGAGAGGCCTGTGGAACGGCAGGTGGACAAGCTTTGTATGAACATAAAACAGCTCAGTGAACCAGCTTGAAAGTCCCGTATGCTCCAGGTAATGTCACTCCCCAACAA